>NC_085843.1:31098034-31298034 GCF_035594765.1 Anolis carolinensis
CTGGGGGTAATAGGAAGGAAAACTCAATGAATGCCATTTCCTTATCCACCAAATAGGAATTTGAACCCCGATCTCATGTAATCATAGCTCTAATATTACAACATGTTGGTTTATTGTTACATATGAGCAATTATATGCTTCTTGGGTATGCGAGAACAAGGGGAAATGGGTCAGCATTTAGCTTCCAAAGAAAAAAAATGTGCTTTGCTGAGTACACAAAAAATGCTTCCATTGTAGAATAAACTTTAAGCTGGTTTGAAGCTGGAGAAGACACAGACGTACGTACATAAAAGTTTGTCTCCATTTCTCTCTCATTCAGGCTTTTTAAAAAATAGACATTTATTTCAGGCTTTTATGCATATGAGAAGTCAGAGGCATATATCAAACATTTATCTTTTTGCTAATCTCAATGACAGGCCATTAGCAATTACATTATGTGCGCACCACCCTAAATGTATATGGTTTTTGATTATGCTTATTGATTACGCTTACTTATTGCTCTGTCTGCATTTTAATGTAATTGGCTTGCAATGTGTTCTTTGATTGTTTTAAATTGCTTTGTTATTTTACCAATAGTCACCCTGGGCATGTAACAGATGGAAAGGCAGGATACAAAAGTAGCTTAAATAAAGGACAAACAAATACGTAAAGTTCTAATAATATCCTGTGAGCAAGCAAAGGCATAATTCTGATCTGGTTTGAATGATCCCTAAACTGTGGGATCTGATGACTATGCCTCATCATTGCTTGATAAACCAACATTAGTGCTCCAGTGGAATTATATTGTTCTTTTTTAATTGTGCAAGTAATAGCACTTCTGTTCTTGTAGTTCCTATGCATAGCAAGGCTTGTATATTTGGAATTTCTGGTGCAACTGTTCATGAAAGCTATTCTATAACTGGATTGCTGTGAGTTTTCTGGGCTGTATGGCCATGTTCCAGAGGCAATTCTCTCCTGATGTTTTACCCACATCTGTGGCAGGCATCCTTAGAGGTTGTGAGGTTTGTTGGAAACTAGGCAAAAGGGGTTTATATATCTGTGGAATGTCCAGGGTGGAAGAAAGAACTCTTGTCTGTTTGAGGTGTGAATGTTGCAATTGATCACCTTGATTAGCATGGAATAGCCTTGCAGCTTCAAAGCTTGGCTGCTTCCTGCTGGGGGAATTATTGATTGGGAGGTGATTAGCTGGCCCTGATTGTTTCTTGTCTGGAATTCCCCTGTTTTTGAGTATTGTTCTTTATTTACTATCTTGATTTTAGAGTTTTTTTAATACTGGTAGCCAGATTTTGTTCATTTTCATGGTTTCCTCCTTTTTGTTGAAATTGTCCACATGCTTTTGGATTTCAATGGCTTCTCTGGCTTTTCTGTGTAGACTGATATAGTAGTTGCTAGAGTAATCCAACATTTCTGTGTTCTTAAATAATATGCTGTGTCCAGGTTGGTTCATCAAGTGCTCTACTATGGCTGACAAAGCTCACAATCTCTGAGGATGCTTGCCACAGATGCTTCTGGGATGTGACAATACAGCTCAGAAAACTCTTAGCAACCCAAAGATTCTGGCCATGAAAGCCTTCAACAACATACATTTTATAACTTTTTCCCTGTGCTAAGTAACAGAAATTGCATCCCCCCTCTTGGTACATATTCTGGAACGAAGTATCTAGAGTGACACTTTTGTCATGCCATTGGATATTGGTCCAGGAAATTAAACCAAAGTTCCCCAATTTAGAAGCAGCAGGAAAGTCTGGTTTCATACTGGCCAGGATCTTCAGTCCAAAATCATCATCCAACAGGGAGAAAGAGAAGAGAGAAGCAATGGAGGGCCAACATTTATTCCCGGTCTCATAAATCGGTTTGTGGAGCTTTCAACCAAGTAAGGCCGCTGTCATCCTATTAACCACAATTAGCAAAAGCAGAGGCTACACAAGGAAAGATTAATTCTATCCGTCTTCCCCTAACCTCAGTTATGGGAATCTCAATTCCCAGGGCTAATGTTGGCCATTCTGGAGGCCAAAGCTGGCCCTCTGGGCTTCTCCAAGTGTCCACACAAATTCTTCACAATTCTATTGTTTGACAGTCTCTCAAATTTCATTCTAAAATATTGATAGTCCTCTCCTAAAGCTTAGTCCTTGGCAATAAAGAGTTCTAAGCTCAAATAGACTGATTGTTTTGGCCCCTGCCTTTGTCCTTGGCCTCACCCACTGGAATGAGGTCCCTATTCTGAAATTTTATAAAGCCTCCAAACAGAAAGAGGTTTCTCACCCTTTATGCTATCTGGGGAAATCTTTCTCTCCTACTCTCCTCTTAGCTAGGTAGCTTACTGGCCCAAGATGGCTATTAATGTGTTACCTGTGGTTAACAAAACCTCACACAAAAAGTCAATTTCTTTGTACTTCCAGCAGAATAATACACGCTCAGTGTGCCGAACAATGAGCAAGTCACGTAGGCAAGGCTACTGTTATAAATAGGCTTTATAATTAATAGCTGGCAGCGGATCCTCTGGCTTTTTTCTGCCTAATGAACTAAAACATACAATGTGATGAGATGGAGAGAAAGTTACTCTGATGATTAAAATGTCAGTCTCAGCCAAGTGGTTCGTATTCACATGTTAATGAGGTTGCCTCCCCCGAATGTGTTCACTGGAGTTGCCATTAACAGTTGTCATTAACAAGACAAATATCATGGGAAGACTTAACAACAAGCAAGGCCTGGTAGGTCAATGAGAGAGTGCACACAGGCTGCATAAGGAGGCTCCATTCCTGGCACCAGCAGTTAAAGAGAGAGAGAGAGAGAGAGAGAGAGAGAGAGAGAGAGAGAGAGAGAGAGAGAGAGAGAGAGAAAGAAATAGGAAGAGCTAAAAAAGGAGCCAGTGTGATGTAGTCATTTAAAGCTTGGGGCTGGGACTTGAGAGATCAATTTCTACTGAGATTCACTGTATAAACTTGGACCAGTTCCACTCTCTACCAAATTCGTTTGCCTTAGGATTGTTATGAGTTCAGATCGAGGAGAGGCATATACAGCCAGTCCTTCATATCCATAAATTCTGCATCTGTGGATTCAACCATCAACGGCCTGAAAATATTCCAAAAAGAAATTCTGTAAGAAATTCTAATATCCTTCACTGGGGGGAAGGATATTAGAGGCAAAGCTGAAGTATTTTGGCCACATCATACAGGATACAGGAAAGCTTGGAAAAGATCACGATGCTGAGGAAAATGGAAGGAAAAAGGAAGAGAGGCCAACCAAGGGCAAGATGGATGGAAGGTATCCTTGAAGTGACCGGGTTGACCTTGAAGGAACTGGGGGTGGTGACGGCCGACAGGGAGCTCTGGCGTGGACTGGTCCATGCGGTCATGAAGAGTCGGAGACGACTAAACGACTGAGCAGCAGCAAGTTTGATTTTGCCACTTTATTGCTACGTTGTACATAATGGGACTTGAGCTTCCATGTGTTTTGATATCCATTGGAGTCCTGGAACAAATCCCTAGTGGATACCAACTAACAAATAAGAAATGAATTATATTTAAAATGTTCACTGGTAACTTACATGAGATTTGGAGTCAGGGGCCCTTTTCAGTTAGGCTAGTCTTATTTCGGTGTAAAGGAATTTCTTGGGGCCAAAGTCAACCCAAGTATAGCCTGAAGCAAAAGATGCTGTCTAAGCACACCCTGCTACATTCAGATGCCAACCTGACTGGCAATCATGTCCAACACTGGCAATAGATCAGAGCCTTCTTCCACTGAACCAGTTTAGGAGGCTGGTCAGGTGATATGAGACAAAGGCAGCTCTCTTTTCCACCAGGGAAGTTAGTCAGGGGGTGCAGGAGAAATTAGGAGGAGTTGTTTTTGTTGCTGAGTAAGACAGCTGCCTCATTCTACCTAATGGCAAGATGAGGTATTCCTAATAGCAAAAGAAAATTAGCCCTAAAACAAATTATGACAATCAGTTTCTCACTGCCTTCACTCTGATAGATACTTTTTGTTTATTAGATGGACAGATGAAATATAGGCAGAAAGACTGATAGATATATACATGTACACACACATACTACAATGGGCCCTTTGTTGAGGTTTGATTCCAGGATCCCATGCCATGGATACCAAAATTTGTGGATGCTCAACTCCCATTCAATACAATACTGGAGGGAAATTTAGTATTGCCAGATCTAACAAGAAGAATTAAAGAATTGAAGAGGGTCTTGGAGCTTTATTGGAAGTCCAGATATTATGATAGGCTCAGAATAAACCAACAGATTAGACAGATTGACAGATAGAGAATGGGTTTTTATTTCATTTTTTAAAGAAACTATTATGTTTGCCAATCCAAATTCTGAACTGAGCCATGTATGTGTCACTAACGTTAGTTAATACTCAGATAAAGGGATGCTTTGCTGTCTCTCAATCAGTACTTTAGTTTTTCATAACTTTCTATAACTATGTTTTGCTTGGCAGTAGCAAAATTCTAACTTCACTTGACAGAAGACTTTACTTTGGGTATATACTGTATGGATGATATCACCAATTAATGTAATTAACTTGTACTTCTAGGATACCACAGTTCTTGGGGAACTCATATTCCTTTGTTACCATGACTTTTTAAATAAAAAATCCCTTTTCTAGAATGTATTTAAGAGTAATGTGATGTAAAAACCAGCATTAGTGACACACTGATATACAAATCAGCAGTATTAACTCCTCTTTTTCCAAGGATGTATGGAAACTTGTTTATGTAGGAAATTGAAAGGACAGTATTTAAAAAATAAACAAACAGTGGCACTTGATATCCAGTACCTGCAAATAACGGAGTTCAATACATCTATCATAAAGTTCATCCTAGATTCAGATGCAAAAAGGGTTTTTTTGCAGAGTATGTCTGCCATCAGCAAAACCACTTAATCCAAAGCAATTCCATTGAAATCAATGGAATATAAGTGGTTTGGAGATTGTTCCTATAAGTAGAGGGCAGATGGAGTGGAAGTGGAGATCAATAACATTTTGAAACCTAAAAACGAACATTTTCCAGCTAAGATGCAAAGCTATGCAATTTATATGGCTCTTAAACATTCCCGAATGTAACAGTGAGAGCATATTGTCAGATTACAGATTTCAGTAGCAGAATGACAGAAGATAGCAGTTGCACTATAATTGCTTAGCAAACACATCTAAAGGCCAAACACAAAAATCTTTTTTTAATAGGCATATATTTGGAAAGACAAATACCTGTGGTCTTGCGTCGTAGCAGACCAATAAAGATGCCAATCTTTGGTCCATTTGCTGAAAGCCCAATATTTTTCCTGACTCAACTCAGACACTTTAAATCTCTGTTGTTGTTGTTGTTGTTGTTGTTTTTGTGGAATAATAACTGATTTTGCCAAGCTTGATATTTGAACTTAGATTCATATCTCAAACATTTTCATTCAAGTTTGAGGCAAATCTCAAACGCCAAGTGTTTTTTTTTTAATGCTTTTGATACATTTTGCAAATAACTTGATATGAAACAAGTTTAAAAGACTATATGTCTACCATGTGACAAATGTTTATTACATTCAACTCATACATGAAATCACTAACATCAAGGCAGGCAATGCAGAAGTAATCTCCTGATACCTCACTAATTCAAGATAGTCAGAAGGATAGTATAATGGTCTACCATCAGTCATTATTTTCCAATTGTTTGAAACAAACCCTTTTTGGAATATAATAATATACTATCAATATTGTTGCCTGAAGAAGTGCACAAAGATTTTATTTGGAACCAATGAAAGCACCAAATAAGAGAGTATAATCAAAGTAATAAGATCTGAGCTGATGTGCACAGATTTAAGGAGTGAGTTAGTAGTTTCCATACACAGTTTCTAATTATTAATTTTGGCTTCTCTTTAAAGTCACTCCTCTCAAAGAGATAACATGACTGGTGGAAAAATCTCTTTGCACCATTGTGTGAGTTTAGCGTCCATGAGAGAAAGACAATTGTGACATTAACCCTTAAATGATGTTTATTGTTTGGCTTTCTAGCATCAGTGTCTGGAAATGTCATTTCCTTTTCACCTATCAGCTGTTGCAAGCAGGAAATTATATACACATTAAATACTTTTAAAAGAATTTGGAGGACACTCAAGAGTGGAGCTGGCTGACGGCATGTTTCCGCAACTGAACATATCTGTTAAACACCTGAACAATTGGTGGAAAAGTCAGAGGTGAGGGAAAGTCTAAAAGTGTTTTTAGTTATGTTTAATGTCTCTGAACAGGTTGTTTGTTTTCCCCTCTGGTCTGGACACTCCAAGCTATATCTGTTATGCTTCTGGGACAAAAAAGGCAAAAGCTTTTCCTCATTGGGCTGCAGGAGGTTTCAGGCAGCATTGTTTCCTAAACCTACCTCAACATTCCTGGTACAGTAGGAGCCTTACTTATCCAACATAAACAGGCCGGCAGAATGTTGGATAAGCGAATATGTTGGATAATAAGGAGGGATTAAGGAAAAGCCTATTAAACATCAAATTAGGTTATGATTTTACAAATTAAGCACCAAAACATCATGTTAGACAACAAATTTGGCAGAAAAAGTAGTTCAATACGCAGTAATGCTATGTAGTAATTACTGTATTTACAAATTTAGCACCAAAATATAATGATGTATTGCAAACATTGACTACAAAAATGCATTGGATAATCCAGAACATTGGATAAACGAATGTTGGATAAGTGAGACTCTACTGTATTGACAAGGAACGGTCAAATTCACAATATTTAAGCATGCTCCGGAAGGCTTTTGGGCTAAAGAGTGGGTTATAAATATTCTAAATGAATGAGGAAGTAAGCATCAAACAGGCTGAAACCTTGTTCATTTCTGAAATTAGATGAGATTAGAGTGAATATCCAGGATCTCCAAGTGGAGCTAAGAAAGTAACTCTGGAGAACTTCCGCCAATCAATGGAGCAATAGACTGACACAGAATAAAGCAGTGGTTCTCAACCTGTGGGTCCCCAAATGTTTTGGCCTTCAATTCCCAGAAATCTTAACAGCTGTTAAACTGGCTGGGATTTCTAAGAGTTATAGGCCAAAACACTTGGGGGGCAACAGGTTGAGAAACGCTGGAATAAAGCAACTTCTGAATTTGTGCAGACTATTCCTCAGTATTGCCTATCTGCTGGGTTACTGTGAAGAGGAAGGGAGATTTAAAAACTGCATTTTGCCTGAGCTCATTCACAGATGGTTAGGATAAAATTAATTTAATTACATAAGCAAACAAACCAAATAGACTAATTCCTAATTCTTAATCTGGACAGGAAAATTTTAGACCATAAACTGGGTGGTTAAAATGAAGAGATTCTTCCCCATGTGAAACTTCCCAGCACATAGAAAACAGAGAGCAGAACAGACTAGAATTCTTCTTAGTGATATCTAATTTTCTACATGTAATGCATTTTTGGTACCAGGATGGATTCAATCAGGCATAAAGTTCACTCTCTTATCTGCTGCTTGTGAGAATCATCAGCCACTCTTCCTTACATCACATTTTACATCAACCATGGCAGATTTATCATCATCATGGAAAGAGTAAAAGTAATGGTTAAAGAACCGTAAAGAGAGGAAAACAAACATCAAGAAAAACAAGAAAAAGTGATACAAGGCTATTTGTCAAAACATGTAATTCACTTGGAAATAAACCCCTTGGAATTTCAGAATGATGACCAGATACCAGGTGATGCCTGTATCTCTCCTTTGAAATTACAGATAATTGAGCAACATACCACAAATTGGCTAGCTATGTGACCAAGGAGGATTTTCAGTATGTTTTTCATGTAAACTTGGGGGCAGAAGACATTCTGCGTTTCACGATAACACTGAGAGTCTTCATTTTTGCCTATAATTCTTCCTTGCATAGGCACTTCACTATACAGTCTATAAAAGGTGGCTCTAAGTTAAAATTGGAATTTTCTCTTTTACAAATGAAACAATATAAAATCAAAGCGTTTTGCTATTAAGGAGTAATCAATTATGTGCTTATTGCCACCACACCAAGCTTTACTGAAGCTGGGCACCAAGTAATTGATTTTTTAAAAAAGTCTTATGTGTTGTCTATGTCTATACCAAGAATTTTTATCATACAGCTACTCGGATACTTTCATCTGACACAAAATGGGTGCCTGTGACTCTACTATCGTCACCTTTCTTCCCTGTATGATTTTAAATATCTTTTGCCTGATGGAGAAGCCTTGTGTGATTTTGTGCATTTGGATAGCAATAAAGATACCACTCTTCTGAAAACTTTGTTCCATTTTGCTGAAAGCCCAATATGTTTCCTGACTCACCTTGTAACTTTATGAACATGTGGATGGCCACTTACAGAAACTAGCTACTTCCGATCCAATGTTTCTAGATGTCCATCATTTCTGTCCAACAACTCCGGCAGGCCTGATGGGCATAGGTGGACATTACTGAAAAAGTTGATGTATGTCAATCTCTCTTAACTAGTGCAAGTCCTGAATAAATGCCCATCAAATCACATCCACTCAATTTCCAATTTATACTGACAAATGCCCTGCACAGATGATTTTGTCTTGCATCTCTTATAATGAGCTAAAGCAAACATTCATGGTGATTCACATCTTTGTCTTATCCTCTGGAGAAGGTAAAAGGCTGTGGCTTAAATTTAATTGTTAGTTTCTGCTAGCACAAGTTTCTTAAATTTTTCCATCTGGGACCCTTTTTAGCCTAAGAAATTTTTACATGACCCCAAGTATAGAAATATATAAAATTGGTATAAAATCAAATGTTTACTGATAACAAATCAGCATTTGCAAGCTTGCTAATTATGTTGATTTTCTTTTTATGAAGTACAGCTGAAGCATCTTCTGAAAAGTCTATTGTATACACTGCACAAGAGATTTGTGTAAATAATATCTAAAACAGCCAATATACAATATTAAGAAAACATTTTCAGGACCTCAACATTGAGCTAAGGGGACTCCATTTGAGGTAGGAACCCATTGTTTAAGAAGCAGTGTGCTAGAATATGTGCATTGAATGAAGGGAAGTTCCTAAGTGCTGATTTGTGTATATATGTGTCTTCAAGGTGCCTGTGGACTTGTGGTGACCCTTTCAATTTCATAGGAAATTCTTAGACAGGAAATATTCAGAGATGGTTTATCAGTTCTTCTCTCTGAAATATAGCCTCCAACACCTTGTACTCTCTCATGCAAGTGTTAACCTGAGCTGATCTTGCTCAACATCCAAGATCAAATGGGATATGATGCTTTTCGGTTTAACAATTGGATTTCTGCCTGATTTGAGTCCAAACCCAATCACTGAATTTCATGGCAGAATGGATACTGAAACTGAATTGAGACTGTCAACCACTGTATTACCCAAGACTCACTCACTAAGCAGCAAAACCTCACTTCAACAGAGTTCCAGATACGTCCTCAGCAGTGAGTGGAGTTACCAAATTTCTCAGGTTAACTCATCTCAGAAATGGTTTTATAATGATACTACAGCCCCAAGTCTTGTGCTGAGCTTCCTGACAGGATACATCACTGGAGTGAACCCTAGATTTGATGCTTTGAATGCAATTTTCCTGCTTCTTGGCAGGGGGTTGGCCTGGATGGTCCACAAGGTCTCTTCCAACTCTAAGATACTATGATTCTATGATTCTGGGGCCCTTCCAGACTGCCCCTATATTCCAGGGTATGATCCCAGGTTTTCTGCTTTAAACTAGATGATATGAGTCCGCATTGTCAGATAATCTGTGATAAACATTAGGGCCTGTCTGGAAGGGCCCTGAATGCACAGAAGGAGGGACAATTACACAAGGCTTCACCAGGCAAGATCTTTCTGGTGATGCAACAATGCTTGCAAAGACTTTCAACAACTGAAATGAATACTTTAAGAATTTTTTTAAAAAAAGCAGTGCATAATTCATTATTACATGGGTTGCTAATAGGATGGGGAAACAACGTTGAAAAAGACTCTTGTCCAAATCTAGTTCTTTGTTAATCCCAAATAATCCAATGGTTAATCCGAGCTAGAATACACCCATTGAATTAATAGGAATTTCGTAAATTAAGACTTATGTAAACGCCATTAATTATGTGGTTATATTCTAGATGGACTAATAATTGGATTTAGATTTACGAAACAACCTGTGCAGGTCATTGAAAGGTTTCTGGGTGGGGGCTGGGAGAATAATGCAATTAAAGTGACAGAATGACCTAAAACTGCATGCTAAAAGACAGGGCGGATCACACACTGAAATCAATACGAAATTAAAACAAATGGGAATAATGAAAACAAATGAAATAGTTTTGCACATTTCTAGACATTCATAAACAAATGAAGAAATCTTTTAATAATAATAACTAAATGAAGAAAAAACATTTGTTGTGTACCCAGATTCTAGACAAGTGCCATAATAAATTTCTTGGACTAGCTAAAAAACTTTCTCTTATCATGTTCCTCATTAAGAGCTTGGAAAAGTTATTTTTTGATCTACTAATCCCAAAGCTCTGAGCCACTATGACCACTGATAAGGACTGACAGCAACAAATATATTACCTGACCACAAATCAAGCTGAAACCATCAGCAGAGTTCACATTTAAGTCTAATTTTATCTTGGCTACTCAGCAGATGCTCAGCCAGCCCATCTCAGAGTTTAGAAAAAAAGATAGAATCTGACAAGGGGTCTCAGCCACCTGTCTTAACTAGCCAGTGATAAAGCTGGATAATCAGAGATGATGGAAATTGTTCCAAATTTGGTCTTATCGGGTTTTTTTCATGACAAACATCTGGTGCTATAATGCAGAAGCAATGCTCCATGCCCATTTCTGATTAAACATGGCCTGTCTCAATAGGTATCTGACACCACACATAAAAATGCATTGATGGGAATGGGATAGTGACAAATAATTATGGAAAACCAAAAACTATTCATTTATATATAATATCCTTTTGATTTCTCCTCTTCTCTTTTAGGAGCACATTCTATTATATTCTTTATATTTTTGGAAGGCATCCATATGTGACCAGGGCACCATATGTGACTCTGCTCCTCCCTACTATTATCTGTGAAGTAGGCTGGTCCAAGGAAGTAACTAGCCCAGTATCATCCACTGGCTTTTGTGGCATGGTGTGGGCCTGGGTCTTCTTAGATCTAATCCGAAACAACACTGTCTTTTTTATATACACATACATAAAAGTGCTTGTGGGTATGTGCTTTTAAGTTGCCTACTGACTTATGGTAACCCCATTAGTTACATTGGTTTTTCTTAGGAAAGGAATACTCAGAAGTGGCTTTGCTAGTTCATTCTTCTGAAATATTGCCTACAAAGGCTAGCATTCACTGGTGGTCTCCCATGTAAGAACAATAAAGTCCTGTATCTGTATGGGATACATTCCAAGATCTCAAAGGACACCTGAAACCACAGATAATAGTGACCCCTATATTTTTATTACACTTGGACTGGATGCATAATAATAAGCCAACTGGAGGATCTAGAGAGGCCCACAAATGCTTCTGGGGTGGGGTGGAATATTATTATAGGTCATAGTTCTTCCTAATATTTAGGTAGAAATTGAATCTCTTTTCCTGCAGTTTGAATCCATTACTATGTCTCCTAGAGAAGCAGAACGGAAGCTTGCTCCCACCTCAATAGCACTGCTTTAAGGTTGCCATAAATTGGAAATGACTTGAAAGCACACAACAATGAATTCACTAGAGCTCTATGGTTGCGAATTCTAAACACCTCATGAAACTGCAGGAGTTTGTTGCAAATAGCATGGAATATGGCACTAAACTTGAAGAGTGTGAAAAGAAAATCCAGGGATCAAAGGAATTTCAAGGTATTTAATAGCAGGAGTGGAAAAAATATGGACGAAAGAATACGCACAGCCCTAAGACTATTTTTGAAGATTTCAAGGGTCCTCCAACAAATACCCAGCAGCAGTGATGTTGGGAGGGTTTGTTGTGTGCTTTTCTTAACATCAAAAATGGGAGGGAATAGTGAGGTCTGTGGCATCTCCAAGGTTTCCACGGGATGCCAATGCACCCAGTGTTGCCCATCCATTTGTCAGGATGGAAATGAACCCCCCAAGGATTTCCTCTTCAAGGTATCTCCTTATGAACATATATGTAGATACAGTTATTCCAAAATCTGAAAAAACAAAGCAAAATCCAAAGCACTTCTGGCCCCAAGCATTATAGATATGGGATAATCATATCTGTACTATATAAGGTTTTTGGCTACTGCACCACTGGAAGCATCATATTTTGGAGATGTTTGAAAGTAATCTGTGTTAAAGGCTCTCATGCCAATCTTTCTAAAGACGTCACTTCTTTAGAAATTATGCTACCTTTTCCTGTAGCACTGAGTATAAACAACAAATATATAACACTGTCTCAGGAAAGATGCTGACAGCAGGAAACAGCCAATGCTGTTTGGCTGCCAAAAGAGAATGCTAAGATTAGAGCACTGCTAAGTTTACAACTGAGAGAAGGAAAATCAGGCATATTTGGCAGGAGACTTTCTCCCTTGCTTCCAAATGTGTCCTATCCCTAGGATAACAAACGGATTTTCGCATTACTGGGGAAAGTGGTTTCTTCAAAACAGAAACTAATTGGATCAAAAAGCCTTTTTCACAGAAGAATCACATTTGTCCAGCCTGTATATTGTAATCATAGAGTTGAAAGAGATCACATGGGCCATCTAGTCCAACCCCCTGTAATTTTTGTTATCTACAGGTAAGAAGAAATTTTGATTATTTTTCAACCCGCACTACATTCAAACTGGATAGGTGGCAAGTTATTTGAAGGATATACTCCATCACTATGAACTGGCTCATACTTTAGAGGCCCAGATTGAAGACCAGCTGTTAAGATTAGATTATATTTAATAGACTGGTGGGCACAAACCCAGGGCATTTTAAATGATCATCTCTGGATCCTTGGTGAGGTTTCATTCTTAAAACTATAAATTGATAGACTCACAGCACTGCAGGATGACAACAGAGTTATCCATCTATCTCCATAGATCAGTGGTACTCAACCTGTGGATCCCCAGATGTTTTGACCTTCAACTCCCAGAAACCCTAACAGCTGGTAAACTGGCTGGGATTTTTGGGAGTTGGAGACCAAAACACCTGGGGACACACAGGTTGAGAACCACTGCCATAGATGGACTCATAGCTGAACACTTCTCTTTCTTCCTCCTTCACTCTTCATTGGCTGGTAAATAGGCATGTGGGCGTATCTCCCTAGATCATCCCATGAGCCTCCCATTAAAATCATGGTTTTAATTTATAGCTATATGCTACTGTTTAGTTATTAAGATTTTTTCTATTATATGTATGTTGGCACTGAATTTCTGCCATTAATATGTTGTAAACCGCCTTCAGTCCCCCCACCCCCAGAAATATTATTTATTTAGAAATAAATAAATCTTCTGTAGAATTTGTTGTACAACCTGAAGATAACTGTCTATAACAGTGGTTCTCAACCTGTGGGTCCCCAGGTGTTTTGGCCTACAACTCCCAGAAATCCCAGCCAGTTTACCAGCTGCTAGGATTTCTGGGAGTTGAAGGCCAAAATATTTGGGAACCCACAGGTTGAGAACCACTGGTTTATAAGATCATTATAAGCCAGGAATGACTTGAATACACATAATAATATAACCCAAGCCTTTCCTGCATTCATCTTTAGATGTTGTGAACCAAATAAAGAGGGAACACTGAAGCTGGTGCTGATACAGGAGGTTCAATCTAGGATTCTCACTCTGAAAATAAGTGAATGGCCAATGAAGGACTACACCAACTTCAAAGCAGATTAGAGAATGAAAGAGAAGACCTCCCATATTTCTTTCTGGTGGAACTTTTACGCTATGCTTTCTTGCTCCAGCTTATGTTTACTTTTAAAAAATGCATCCTACATTCATCCTGGCAACTCTATGAAACAACCACATGCTTTTATGAGAGGGAAAAGAAATCTGATGTGTCACCTTGCTTTACCAAAAACCAGAATGTTCCTTCCTCCATCCCCACAAATGCATCCTCCTCTTCCTCACCCCAATTCCCAACAGTTTTATGGGAAATTTATTCCCAGGAATAATAAGTGCTCTGTCTTTGAGCACCACTTATGTTTATGTGGAACAAGATGGTTAGTAACTGGATGGAAAACAGAGATGGGGGCGGGGAGGGAGGAACAGAGAGTGCATTACTTCAGTTTTATGAACAGATAATATTAAGGGAGAATTAAATACGTCCCTGAAACCCGTACTCCATACTTCCGCTGCTTTGGGTTTCCATGGTAACAAGAAGCTTCAGGCTTTAATTACAGCAGTGATTTTTAAGAAGAGTGCCAACTCCTCTCACTCGCTTTCTTTCAAGGACACCTCTCCCTACGTTCTTACCAAAGCCTAATATTAGGTTCTAGAAATAAGTATGTGCCATACTCTATGTACTCTAAAGAGAGAGTGGGATGAAAACTGGTCTCTTTCAAGATAAATTCTGCAATCTATATATAGAGAGACAGTTCTGGGAACAATGTGCATCTCATATTTATATTGTTATGAGTTGGTTGTGAGTGAGCAGCAAAGATATTTCTGTGATACATCAGTACAAACACTGACCAGTCTGCCTTCAAACAAACTAAGCTGCAAATAAAGAGTTAGAAACCTGAGCGTTGTAGAATGACCCTGAGGAAAGTTGCTTTGTTTGACCATAGTTTCCAGATGTTGATAGTCAGCATAATGGTCATCGTAAGAGTTATACTTCAAAAAAGTAACTTTTCTAAGCTCAGCCTCTCAGGATGCTGAGTTGTGATAGAGGAATTCCTCTTTGTTTACTTTTCAACTTGATTTTTACTATCATCCAAGAACTGGAACAAAGTACTTAATACCCAGCTTGGGCTCTTTTTGAGCACACAGAAAAGAAAGAGCAATTGCATTATATAAATGACCTCTCCGGATCACCCCATGAGACCCACATCCTCTATGCTTGTTGTATGTAGAGATAATTGTCTATATGGTTGTCATAAGTCAGGAATGACTTGAAAACACATAGTAATATCACCCATACCCTTTGTTGCGCCAGCTCCACTGGCTGCCAGTTTGCCACCAAGCACAATTCAAAGTGCTGGCTTTAGCCTATAAAGCCCTAAACGGTTCTGGCGCAGTTTACCTGTGCGAATGTATCTCCCTCTATGAACCATCTCAGAGTCTAAGATCGTATGGGGAGGCCCTGCTTTCAGTCCTGCCTTCTTCACAGGCGCGATTGGTGGAGACAAGAGACGGGGCCTTCTCAGTAGTGGCCCCTCGGCTATGGAAACCCCTCCCCAGGGAGATTAGATCAGCCCCTCCCTCCTGATCTTCCGCAAAAAAAAATGAAGACATGGCTTTTTGACCAAGCCTTCGAAAATCTGGTGCAGTAATAGATATGAAGCTACAGTAGAGTTCCGGTTATCCGACATAAAGGGGTGGGCCAAATATCAGATAATGATAAATACACACAAATGTCTATACTATACAATGTCGAACAGATAAACAAACATAAAAAGGTTCAAAACATAAAAAGAGATGCGTATATTAGAGCAACTTGCAAAGACCACAGAAAGTCAGGCCTCTCTGAGTATAGAGCTATCTTCCTTCTATGTAAAAAGGATAAGCGAATACTATAAAGTTTCAAAACATAAGTTGCATTATGTAATTCAGAGCACCATATACATACAATATTGAAAATAATGAGTACAGTCAACTGTTATAATCCACAGTAATATCTTCCAGACTGTAATGGTCTCCACTATTTAAACAACAATTGAATTTGGCAAACAAAATAATATAAACACGTTCAACCTTTGCAAAATAATATTGGTTAATATATCTTTTAAGACTTCACAGGTATTGAAAGGCTTGTTCCAAAAACCTTGACCAAAAGTTCTTTTGATTCTTTGAGATCCTGTGTTGATGATATCAAATCTATAGCATATCTCTTGAAATTACAGTCTATTGGAAGTAAGTTCAGTTTCTCAAGAGTAAGATCCCAAGTCTGGGGGACAAACTATGCATGAATGTTGATTCTGAGTAGTTGTCAAAAAGAGCCCCAGCTAGGAGAACACAATGTTGTTTCTAAGTAGCTGGCTGTAGATTGCAATAGTCCGTTTACTACTGGCTCCCGGGTTTACTCCAGTTTCGGTTGTCCTTCTTCTGGTAAGCGGCAATAGATAAGCATCAAATAGTTTTCAATTTGTATATTGTTGGCTCTGCTCAATTTGTATATTGTTGGCTCTGCTTCAGTATATCTTAAAGAAATAAAGGAAATGGTCTAGTATTGTGCTTTTTATAAGATATAAGATATAATTTATATAGACCAAGTGAAAATAGACATATCAAAGCATGCTATATTAAGAGTTACAAAACAAAGATTTTTCCATACCCAGGCATAGTAGTTACTATCTACTTACAGATTCGCAGTGTCAGTTTGCTGAAATGTGGTTTCTGTGATGCGAGCAGTCATACATGGTTTTCTAAGTGTTTAAATATATGATTACAGGTAACAGCTGAGGTCTAGTCTATCGTTTAAACCATGAGGGGTGGTTGTTCTCAGTTTGTGAATCCAAAAAGTTTCTCTTCTGAGGAGACCAGTTCTAATGTCTGTGTAAGCAGTAGTATGTAACTTCTCTAGAGCAAAAAATTTAAAGCTGTTATATGGGTGAGATTTATCATGAAAATGTGTGTATAAAGTGGAATCTAGACTTTCTCTTCTAATTTTTGTTAAGCAAGTCAGATCATTATCTCTCAGCAGCCCATTCTCTCAACAGTAAACTTAAAGCTAGAGGCTATCCAGCTAAAATACTACAACAGGCTTTTCAGAAGTCCCTACAAATTGATAGAAGTACATTATTGACATACAAACCCAAACGACAACAGAACAGGATAATTTGTCCACTAACACTTACCACACAAACCCAACATATTCGCAAGATCATTAACAAACATTGGCACCTCATACGGGAGATCCCAGGATGCAAAGATATACCTATCATAGCCCACAAACGATCTAAAAATTTAAAAGACATTCTTATTCATTCTGACTTCAAAAAATCCAATGTAGAATCCACAAGTATTACAACAGGGAGTTTTAAGTGTGGTCATTGTGATGTTTGTTGCCTCACATTTGACATTAAGCAGTTTTTCCATCCATCATTACACATCAAAATCAATTTGAAAGATTTTATTAGATGCTCAACAGAAAATGTAATCTATGTAATTCAGTGTCCTTGTGACTTGCTGTACATTGGGATGACCACTAGACCACTGAGAATCAGAATTCAAGAACATCGTTCAAAAATTAGAAGAGAAAGTCTAGATTCCACTTTATACACACATTACCCGGGAGCCAGTAGTAAACCCGGGAGCCAGTAGTAAACGGACTATTGCAATCTACAGCCAGCTACTTAGAAACAACATTGTGTTCTCCTAGCTGGGGCTCTTTTTGACAACTACTCAGAATCAACATTCATGCATAGTTTGTCCCCCAGACTTGGGATCTTACTCTTGAGAAACTGAACTTACTTCCAATAGACTGTAATTTCAAGAGATATGCTATAGATTTGATATCATCAACACAGGATCTCAAAGAATCAAAAGAACTTTTGGTCAAGGTTTTTGGAACAAGCCTTTCAATACCTGTGAAGTCTTAAAAGATATATTAACCAATATTATTTTGCAAAGGTTGAATGTGTTTATATTATTTTGTTTGCCAAATTCAATTGTTGTTTAAATAGTGGAGACCATTACAGTCTGGAAGATATTACTGTGGATTATAACAGTTGACTGTACTCATTATTTTCAATATTATATGTATATGGTGCTCTGAATCACATAATGCAACTTATGTTTTGAAACTTTATAGTATTCGCTTATCCTTTTTACATAGAAGGAAGATAGCTCTATACTCAGAGAGGCCTGACTATTTCTGTGGCCTTTGCAAGTTGCTCTAATATACACATCTCTTTTTATGTTTTGAACCTTTTTAGTGTTTGTTTATCTGTTCGACACCAAATATCAGATAACCAAAACTATTGGATAATAGGGAGGCCCTAAGGCTCCAAGCCGGAGGCTTGGCAAGGAGGGAAGGGACTTTTTCACACAATGCACAGAGGAGCATGGAGGAGCCCCTCCAGGGGGTGCAGAGAGGGAGGCCAAACTCGAGAGGCGCTCTTAGAGGAACCTTTGAAGGTGCCTAGAGGGAGACAGGCTCCAAAGGAAGTTTTAATGGAAGTTTTATTTTCCCCGCACCTCGCTTGCTCACAGTTGAGGAGCTCGGAGGCTCCCACCACTGCTCCAAGGTGGCGGACAGCGGGGCGGGCTCCATGCGGAAAACAGTGCAGAGCTGAGAGGAGGCACGGGAGGAAGCCACCGCCGCCGCTGTGCTCATGCCTGCCTCTGTGTCTCCCTCCACCGCCACCTCCTACTTCGCATCCTTCTGGGGCAGCCCAAGTCCTCCTCTCTCTCCCTCTCCCTTGCTTCCTCTGGCTCAGCAGCGCTCCATTCCTCGGGTTGCCCCAGGAAGATGCGAAGGAGGAGGCGGCAGCAGCAGAGGCAGCCATGAGCGTGGCAGCGGCTTCTTCCCATGTCTCCTCACAGTTCCACACTCTCTTCCGCATGGAGCCCGTCCCGCTGTCTACCACCATGGAGCAGCTGGTGGGAGCCGCCAAGCTCCTCAAAGGTGAGCAAATGAGGTGCGGGGAGAATAAAACTTCCATTAAAATTTCCTTCGGAGTCTGCCTCCGTTGAGGCACCTTCCCGCGGCTTCAGTTTCAAAAGTTGCCCAAAGAGCGCCTCTTGAGTTTGGCCACCCCCTTTGCACCCTCTCTGGAGGGGCTCCTTCATGCTCCTCCATGCATGGTGTGCAAAAGTCCTTTTCCTTCTTGCCAAGCTCCCGGTGGTGCGTTGGAGGCGCGTTGGATAATACGGTATGTCAGATAAGCACAAGTCAGATAACCAGAATTCTACTGTATGAAGATATGGAACAGACCAATGGAATGGCTTGGACTATGCCTATGGATCACGTGATTTACTCTGTTGCTCAGAGTAAATGTTAATGGTTTTAATTGTATTTTAATGTTTTACTTTTAAATTGTTGTTTTTGTACTATGTTTTTAAAGGCATTGAATTGTTGCCATGTTGTGAAGCCGCCTTGAGTCCCCTCCAGGGTTGAGAAAGGCAGGGTAAAAGTACCACACATAAATAAATAAATAAATTCCTGTGTTCATCTTTAGATGTTGCGTTACAAATAAAAAGGGAAAACTGAAGCTGATGCTGATACAGGAGACTCAATCTAGGATTCTTACTTTGAAAGTAAGTGAAAAGCACCTCGTTTGTGGTGTGTGTTTTGACTAACATTGTTCCACTTGCCAAAATTAACACTACTGAAGCAAGCTGGCATATCAAAGGTGTTAAACTCACTGGAAGTTCAGGGCAAAGTAACTGTCATATACTTTCATAATGCTGAAAATGCATCATGCTGGTAATACGACACACAAGATTGTACACAACATAAAAAGAGAATGATGGCAAACATACACTGATAAACCACTTAAGTTCTAGTGGGAGCTTAATAGTCTTTACAGAATCTATTGCCAGTAGTAAAATCATCATGAACAAAATGTATAGTTGAATTGTGAACCTTAAATCAAGATAGAAAAATGCTTCTTACATGTCTATGGCGTTAAGATAATATATTCAACCCAAACTAAAAAAGCCTGAGATGTAAAACACAGCTACATATACCCATTCTAAAGTTCTGAATTTCAACAAAGGTTGGTGGATTAATCAAATCTGTTCCAGCCAGATTTGAAAAGATGGCTTTGAGCAGGCAGGGTAAATTTCATAATACAGATAGGGTTTCCAAACAAAGTCAACTCTCCTGCATTCATGGATTCAATCATCCACAGCTTGAAAATGGTTTTTTAAAAAATCTAAAAAGCAAACCTTGATTTTTGTCATTGTATGTAAGGAATATAATCGTATATAAAACAATTTGAGCATCCAAATATTTTTTTGTATCCACGGAACCAAGGGCCCACTGTATAGTTTAACTAATTTTTTGTTTTATCATGTCTCTGTGTTTTTTGAATGGTTCAATTTGGATTGTTTTGATGATAAGAGAAAAAATACTTCCTCATTGTTCCAACTCTATTATTTATCTAATTGATTATTTAATATTTTCATTTAAAATATTTGTCTACCACTTCTTACGGCAAGGTTTTCCTTCGATCAGGCTAGCAAGATTTACAATAGAGATTTTTGACTCTTCTTCTAGAATAAAATGGACAATGGAGCCAAATTATTTACATGGATTCCCTTATAAGCTTGTCTCTCGCCTATTTACTTCTTTAATTTCCTGTCTTTCTTTCAACATGGGATTTCCAAAAGTAAACAATGTGGTGATGTTGTTGGAGCTAAGCAGAGCAATAATTGGTCAATATCCAAGAGATTAAATATGTAAATAATATAGCAAGCAAATATCTAAGTTTCTGCAATAAAGGCTTTACATGTCAACGTGGCAAAATACACAGAACAAGACATGAAAATACATAATCTTCATCACTGCAGAAAGAATATGAAACACTGTATAGTATACAGAACCATGGAAGTAAAATGTACTGTTTATTCGTCACACAGCATGCTAGTTGCTCGCTTTACAACAGAAAGGAAAATAAAAGGACATACCTTATTTTATGTGTGCTCATCAATCCAGCTAAATTGATTATTTTTAAACAGCTGCAACATAATCTTTAAATATAAAGCAAGTTCTTCTATATATTCAAACTCAGCTAGTAAGATCTCTTATACATTAAGAAAATGTCCCCACCCACATATTACCAGAATACTTGGATGGGCAGAATTTTCTGCTTGCAGTTATGTAATTAAGGGGAAAGGAATAATTAGCCAACCTGATTTCTTCTCACTGACCCAGTGACTCTGAGGAGGCAGGATAGTAAAAAAAATTGCTTGCACTGGACTTTGTTTGTATAAAAGGCCACTGGACACTCTCTGGGATCACAAAGTCTAATGCGGTCAGTCAAGCCCTTTGCTTTTATATAAATGCGTCTGCTTCCAAAGATCAGACAGAAGAAAGTTTTGTTAATCATTACTGAAATGACAGCAACAATACTTTGTACTGTTAATATCAAACTTTCAGAATAGAAGACTTGTCTAAAACAATTGGTTTAATTCATTCATATAGTTATTCAATGCTATCACTTATTTACAACATTTTTGCCCTGTCTTACCAAAATCTCATCTGATTCACTTAGCCTGGAAACGGGAGGGAACAGTGTGCCATGCTTTAAACTTGGGATTTCGTCAGAGAACCATTAAGTCTCTCAAAGGAAACTTCTTAGGGGTGAATGGAATGAATCACCCAAACCAGCCCTATGCCCATTTTAAAATAAGTCAGACAAAAAAACCAAATTGGCACACAAGCACTGTCACAGGCAAAGTACAAGAGGGATCAAATTATTCCACGACATATGCAATGGACATAGACCGTTTGTGGTCTCTTTCATACTATACAGTACTACTGAAAATACTAAATGTGTAAGTCGAGGGCAGGTTTTGGGTCCAAAACTATGGAATTTGTCAAGACCTGTGGATAAGTCAAAGCTCATTCTGCAGAGAGGGGAAAGCACCAACGCCACCTCAGGTTGGGGGGGGGGGGGGACGTTCTTCCACCCTGGCTTTCAAAAAGGCCAAAAGTGGCACCACAGTGGAGATAGTAGAGGAGGTTGGTGTCTCTTTCAAGTTCTTTTGGAAAGGGTTTAGCTCTTGCCTTTCACCACTCATCTACTCAGAGAAGGGAATGGTTTCTTTTTTTGATAAGAGTTAAGGCACAGCATTCACACTGAGTTGACACAGCCTTGAGGAGTTGCTTTTTTGATTAAAATTTCTAGAGTACACAGGCTACTTTCATTCTACACCATACTGCACTTTCTAAGACAGTTGTATCCTATGTAAGGTTGTGATTTTTTAATTAGAATAATAGAGTTGGAAGAGACCACATGGGCCATCTAGTCCAACTCTGTGCCAAGCAGGAAAAGCACAAGTACCCCTGACAGATGGCCATCCAGCCTGTTTAAAAGCTTCCAGGAAAGGTGCTTCCACCACACGCCGAGGCAGAGTTCCATGCTGAACAGCTCTAACAATCAGGAAGTAATTCCTAATGTTTAGGTGGAATCTCCTTTCCTGCCATTTTAACCCATTGCTCCAAGTCCTAGTTTTCAAGGCAGCAGAAAACAAACCTGCTCCTCTTCCTTATGACACCCTTTCACATATTTATACATGGCTATCATGTCTATTCTCAACCAACTCTTATACAGGCTAAACATACTCAGCTCTTTAGGATGATCCTCATAGGATCGACATGGTCTCCAGACTTTTAATTGTTTCAGTTGCCCTCCTCTGGACACCTTCCAGCTTGTCAATATTTTTTTTAAATTGTGGTGCCCAGAATTGGACACAGTATTTCAGGTGGGGCCTAATCTAAGCAGAATAGAGCGGCACCATGACTTCCCTTGATCGAGACACTATACTCCTTTTGATGCAGCCCAAAATCCCATTGGCTTTTTAGTTGATGCATCACACTGTTGGCTCATGTTTAACTTGTTGACCATGAAGACTTCAAGATCTTTTTCACACGGACTGTTGTCAAACCAGGCATCACCCATTCTGTATTTTTGCATTTCCTTTTTCCTGCCTGAGTGTAGTATCTTACATCTATCCTTGTTGAAATTCTTTTCTTTTCTTTTCTTTTGGCCCACTCTCTAGTCTGTTAAGGTCATTTTGAATTCTGCTCCTGTCCTCTGGAGTATTAGCTATCCCTTCTAAATTGGTGTCATCTGCAAACTTGATTAAGCATGCCTCTAAACCTTCACCCAAGTCATTAATAAAGATGTTAAACAGTACTGGGTCCAGGACCAAACCCTAGGGCACTCCACTAGTCACTTCTTTCCAGGATGAAGTGGACCCATTGGGTTTGATCGCTTAGCCAATTACAGATCCATTTAATAGTAGCATTGCTAGCCCACATTTGACTAGTTTGCTTGCAAGGTCATGGGGGAACTTTGTCGAAGGCCTTTCTGAAATTAAGATATGCTACATCCACAGCATTTCCTGCATCTGCAAAGCTTGTAACACTTTCAAAAAAAGAGACAATATTCTACTGGTATGACTTGTTTTTGAGAAATCAACCTTGACTTTTTGTAATCACAGCATTCCTTTCTAAGTCATTGCACGCTACCTCCTTAATGATTTGCTCCAGAATTTTTCCTGATATTGAAGTCAGGCTGATTGATTGGTAATTGTTTGGATCCTCTTCTTTCCCTTTCTTGGAGATAGGGACTACACTTGCCCTCCTCCAGTCTGCTTTAACGTCTCGTGTTCTCCAAGAATTCTGAAAGATTGCTAGTGGTTCTGAAATGACTTTTGTAGTTCCTCCAGAATTTGCTCCAGAATTTTTCCTGATATTGAAGTCAGGCTGATTGATTGGTAATTGTTTGGATCCTCTTCTTTCCCTTTCTTGGAGATAGGGACTACACTTGCCCTCCTCCAGTCTGCTTTAACGTCTCGTGTTCTCCAAGAATTCTGAAAGATTGCTAGTGGTTCTGAAATGACTTTTGTAGTTCCTCCGATACTCTTGGATGTAGTTCATCTAGCCCTAGGTATTTGAATTCATTTAGTGTAGCCAGGTAATCCTGGACTGCTTCTTTATCTATTTTGGGTTGCATATCCCCTATTACCTCGTCCACTCCATGTTGCTCAGGTTGAACACCAATCTGCTTTTGTGAGTGTTACTGTTTTTGTGATATGTAGTGAAATGTTTAATCTATTGTTGCTGTGGAAGTGTGTGTATTTGTTCTGGCAAGCATTCTAGCAGTCAAGAGGTTTATTGCAGTGAGCCCTGATTGATTGCTAGAAGGGCAAAGGACCAAGACTTCTGTTTGTGCTACGTGGCAGGAAGATATGTCATGAACTGCGAAATGCGGGGAGGTGCTTCAGTTTACTGATAACAGATTCAGAGACAGACAGAGAAACTCCATGATTTGATCTTGCGGAGGCAAGATGAGTCCAGACAGCTTTGGTTATTAGAATTGTAAATATTAGTGTAAATAAAGTCTTTAGTGTTGCTGGGTTTAGCAGATAAGATCGACTGTTGTTGTCGTTCTTTGTTGGTGCCACTTTTGCCGTTGCAGAGTGGTCTGACGGATGAGTAGAAGGTGAGACCTGACTCATCAATCAGTCAGGACGCCGGTTCCCTGACAGGGAGAAGACTGAGGCAAAGAAGGTGTTGAGCATCTCTGCCTTTTCCCTATCCCCTGTTAGCATTTCACCACCTTCTCCACACATTTGTGTGGAATTCTCTGCCAGACAGGTCCAGTGCCTCACCAAATTACAAATCCCAGGATTCTATAGGATGAAGTCATAGTGATTAAGGTAGTATCAAAGTGCTATTAGTTGTGCAATATAGAAGAGACCTGAGGACTATCTCGCATATCTGGTGATCAGGTAGAGGTAGGCTCCCTGTTCTTCCTTCTGAACTAAATTTGGCTGTTTCTAACTGGTTATGAAGAAAGTTAGGCATGTCATGGTACCTGTCCTGGGCCTCTCAAACTAGCTACTGCTTTAGGTGTGATGAAAGGGGCTACCCCATGTCCATTAGCAAAGGAAAGTTTAGATGCCAATCACAGTAGCTTCTGTACTGGGGACAAGGGTGTGTGCTCTTTCCCTTTGCAGTAGCAGATCTGGGTGTTTTTTCATGTCAGGAATGACACAAAACTGGGAGGGATAGCTAACACTCCAGAAGACAGAAGCAGAATTCAAAACGATCTTGACAGACTAGAGAGATGGGCCAAAACTAACAAAATGAAGTTCAACAGGGACAAATGCAAGATACTTCACTTCGGCAGAAAAAATGGAAATCAAAGAATGGGGGACGCCTGGTTAAACAGCAGTGTGTGCGAAAAAGACCTTGGAGTCGTCGTGGACAACAAGTTAAACATGAGCCAACAATGTGATGCGGCAGCTAAAAAAGCCAACGGGATTCTGGCCTGCATCAATAGGGGAATAGCGTCTAGATCCAGGGAAGTCATGCTCCCCCTCTATTCTGCCTTGGTCAGACCACACCTGGAATACTGTGTCCAATTTTGGGCACCGCAGTTGAAGGGAGATGTTGACAAGCTGGAAAGCGTCCAGAGGAGAGCGACTAAAATGATTAAGGGTCTGGAGAACAAGCCCTATGAGGAGCGGCTTAAAGAGCTTGGCATGTTTAGCCTGCAGAAGAGAAGGCTGAGAGGAGACATGATAGCCATGTACAAATATGTGAGGGGAAATCATAGGGAGGAGGGAGCAAGCTTGTTTTCTGCTGCCCTGCAGACAAGGACACGGAACAATGGCTTCAAACTACAGTAAAGGAGATTCCACCTGAACATCAGGAAGAACTTCCTCATTGTGAGAGCTGTTTGTCAGTGGAACTCTCTCCCCCGGGCCGTGGTGGAGGCTCCTTCTTTGGAGGCTTTTAAGCAGAGGCTGGATGGCCATCTGTCGGGGGTGCTTTGAATGCGATTTCCTGCTTCTTAGTGGGGGGTTGGACTGGATGGCCCATGAGATCTCTTCCAACTCTACGATTCTATGATTCTATGATTCTATGACTTGAGAAACTGCAAGCCTATCTGGTACCATCATTGACAATAAGGGAAGTCCTAAATCCCTCAGTGATGTCCTAAGTCTCTTCCTCAATTTCTAGTTGAAATATCTAGTCCTATTATTTATGAAAATATAGGGATAAAATATAGGCAAACAGCTCTAATATAGGTCAAGCATCCCTTATCTGTTTTTCTGAAATCCAAAATCCTCCAAAATTGTCTAATTTGGATGATTGAGATAGTGATGCTTTTGCCTTCTGTTGATTCAATGTACACAAACTTTGGATATATGGGAGCTACAGTCCAAGAGATCCTCAAGGGCACTAAATTATCTGTTCTTGTGCCTCACCATCTGTCTCTTGTTCTAGATGTAACAGATTGTGATAAATGTTTCTAAAGCTTTGGAGGTCCCACATCTCTATATCAAACAGGATTTGCTTGCTGTGAGCCTAGCTTCCACTATTTTCTATCTCTCTCATTTATGTGTAGCAAAACATAGTGGTTCATATTCCAAAAGATCTCTTTCCCGTCATTCTAACAACTCATTTTACAACTGAAGCAAACAAAAAAATGAGAACGGTAACTGACACAGGTGTGATTTCAATAGGGGTTGGTTTATCTGCATTGGAATGTCTTTGCAGTTTACTCCTGTGGGTGTGATTCATGAGAAAATATTATATAGGAATTGGTCACTCACATACATTTCCCAGGAGTGCTTTCAAAGCAACATGTGGTTATACTGATGTTCAACAATTGAAATAGTCTTTTCCATATGTAAGCTTCTATGAAAATTATGCCCGTGAAGTGATCTAGGACTGAGTTTCTAAAACCTTTTCCCATTCACAATCCTTTCCAACCCTAATTTTTTTTTACAACCACTTTCTATGTAAAATGTTTTTACGTGACCCCCATATATACAGGTGTATATATAATAGGTATAAAAAAATCAAACATTTATTGATAATAAATCAGCATTTGCCATGCGTCTAAACAGGCTGATTTTCCTTTTGGTGGAGTACAGATGAAGCATTTTCTTCAAAGTCCACTGTAAACACTGCACGCTATTGCAAACAGATTTGTGTAAATCTGTGCTTCTTAAACTCTATTCCTCCAGGTGTTTTGAATTTCAGCTCCTAGAAATCCCAGCCATTTTACCAACTGTTTGGAATTGTGGGAGCTGTAGTCCAAAACATCGGGGGGAAGCACAGTTTGAGAAACTCTGGTGTAAATGGATGGCATTCAGAAACCTTTCACCATTTCCAAATTTTTCAGGACTTTGACATTGAGCTAAGGGGACCCCATTTGAGGTCAGGACCACAACCTGACAGGTTTTAGATGTGTTGACTATAATTACTATAATATGGACATTTCATTTTGCTGATTATGAAAAATAGGAGCCGGAGTCTAACATATTTGAAGAACACTGACTTAGGAAAGACTGTTCCTGAATGTTTACATTGAAAGAGGTTCAAATTCTAAAGTGAAAAGTAATCTGCAAAGTCAAACACAGGGAATAATCTTAGTCCCCATCAATTCAATGACGTTAACAGGATTCACATCAATGTTTATTAACAAGCCCTATTCATTTCAATGGATAAATTCTATTTAAAAGGATCTCTAGAATCAATATAGTTTGGTTCAATTTAACTGCTGTGATACAATGCTATAGAGTCCTGGGAGTTGTAGTTTGGCGAGGTACCAACACTCTTTGGCAGAGGAGGCTAAACATCTTGTAAAACTGCAACTCCCATGATTTCATAGGACTGAGTCATAGCAGTTAAATTGTGTCAACTTGCATTAATTCAACAGTGTAGAATAGATGAAGAGACCAGGTTTTAAAAAAAAAAAGTCTTGGTCACAGAGTAAAATTAACAAAAGAGGAATTAATCATTTATGTGATCTAAATCAGGCTGGCAGAATTTCTTTTGCCTGTTTTTTTTTCCAGCACAATGAAGGATTGCTCAAGATAGTGAGCACAGTCACAAAGCATCATGACCTCCTGACTGGAAACTGCAGGCTGTTAGTTACACAAAATCTGGTGCTCCCTCTGTGCTAAGGATTGTTGGATCTGCAAACGGAATCTGCAAATGCAACTCACAGTCCATGTCAGCAGCATGGTCCACTGGGCAGCTAATGAGCAAGAGCCAATTTGCTGAACATTTTGATCTAGCCATACTGAAACGAAAGTGATAGAGGCAGAAAAAAATGAGTCATAAGCCAAATGGGGAGCAAAAGTGGGGAACATCACCTTTCTTGAACATCCAAGTGTTCTCAATGTTGTTGCACCTGATTGCCATATTCTTCCTTCACTCCATTGTCTTATTCACTCTGACGGCAAGGGTGGGAAATCTGGAACTTCCAGATATCACTGGACTGCAATCCCCACCAGCCCCTTCTAAATGGCCTAGAGAATAACAATTGAATACGTGAGAAAAATATATAATCTTGAGATAAAAAGTTGATGGGTAGGATGCAATTTATTGTCCAAAAAGTCATTTCTGAGTTCTGGTACCTTAAAACAAGACCATCACAGGGTTGTCTTGGCAGGATTTGTTTACAGGGTTGTTGTATGTCTTTCGGGCTGTGTGGCCATGTTCCAGAAGCATTCTCTCCTGACGTTTCGCCCACATCTATGGCAGGCATCCTCAGAGGTTGTGAGGTACCTTACCTCACAACCTCTGAGGATGCCTGCCATAGATGTGGGCGAAACGTCAGGAGAGAATGCTTCTGGAACATGGCCACACAGCCCGAAAGACATACAACAACCCTGTGATCCCGGCCATGAAAGCCTTCGACAACACAGGATTTGTTTAAATTGCGGGGGTGGGTGGGGGGTGTTTGCTATTGCCTTCCTTTGAGGCTGGCCAAGCAGGGATTTTAACCCTGATCTCCCAAATCTGAGTCCAATGCTTTAACCACTACACCACACAGGCTCTCTACTGTAATTTATATCATGGCCTAAATCCTATTACTAGCACCAACTGGTGTAGATACGTGAAAGTAATGAGACTTACATACATATTGACTTACTATTCCAAAGTCGATAAAGTAAATAAAGAACAAGAAAAAGAAAACAGGGAAATTCCAGGCATGAAACAATCAGGGCCAGTTAACACCTGCTTTACTTGAACAAGCAACTGGATTTTGGCCTATGAAGGAAGAGCCAAACTATGAAAGCAATTTGTTGTTGAAGGCTTTCATGGCTGGAATCACTGGGTTGCTGTGAGTTTTCCAGGCTGTATGGCCATTTTTCCAGAAGCATTATCTCCTGATGTTTTACTCACTTCTATGGCAGGCATCCTCAGAGGTTCTGAGGTCTGTTGGAAACTAGGCAAGTGGGGTTTATATACACAGCGCCCACACATGAATCAAGGAACATGAAAGGCACTGCAGAGTAATTCAACCAGAGAAGTCAGCCATAGTGGAGCACTTGATGAACCAACCTGGACACAGTATATTATTTGGGAACACAGAAATGCTGGACCATTCTAACACCCACCATGTCAGACTACACAGAGAAGCCACTGAAATCCACAAGCATGTGGAGAATTTCAACAGAAAGGAGGAAACCATGAAAATGAACAAAATCTGGCTATCAGTATTTTAAAAACTCTAAAATCAGGACAGTAAATAAAGAACAGCAATTAGAAAACAGGGAAATTCCAGGAATAAAACAATCAGGGCCAGTTTAAATCTCCCAACAAAGGAATCCCCTAGGCAGGAAGCAGCCAGGCTTTGATGCTGCAAGGCCATTCAATGGTAATCAAGATGGCCAATTGCACCATTCACATCTGCCTCAGGTAGGCAAGAGTTCTTTTTCCCACCCTGGACATTATTCCACAGATATTTAAACTCCACTTGCTTAGTTTCCAGCAGATTTCACAACCTCTGAGGATGCCTGCCATAGTTGTAGGCAAAACATTAGGAAAAAATGCTTCTGGAACATGGCCATACAGCCCAGAAAACGGATAGCAACCTATGAAAGCAATTTATTGAAAGCTATTTATTCCATACAAAGAACAAATGATGTAACAAAGAACAATTTATGTAAGCCACCTTGAGTCCCCTCAGGCGAGAAAGGCACAGTAAAAATGCTGCAAATAAATAAATAAATAGGGTATGGAAACAGAAATAAGGTAGAGTTGGGAAATTTGTGTGTGTATATGTGTTTTCTTTAAATTTTATTGGATTAAAAACTCATAGAAGAAAAACGCTTCTATCAACTACAAAACAGAGCAATGTGGTTATGCAATTTGAAAAGGAAGAGTATCAGTGTTAAAGCTTGCACTGTTGGGATTATATTGGCTGAAAACAAATGCATTATCTTAAACTCAAACAGGTCCACTGATGCAAAAGGAATATATGAACAAAGAACATGTGATACTCTTCAATGTTCTTTTAAATAGAAACCATGTTTGAAAAGATTAGCAAAACCTTTATGCAACTGCACTATCAATATTAGAGACAGAATTTTAAACATAGCCTGCAGATAGGCGTCTCAAAGGCAAATGGCCATTAGATGATTATGTAAACTCATGTCTCTTTCTGGGGAGAAAAAGAACGTACAAATTAAGATAATGCTGCATTTGTCAAGTCAATAGCGAGACATGATACATTTTCTTACTTCAACTGTCATAATTCTACATCCATGAAATGCATTAAAGGTTTCTAAGAAAGCATTTGTCAGATCAAAGAGGAGCTACTCCCCACCTTCTCTTTTTAATTTTATGTAATGTGTTTCCCACTCAGTATTTCATGCTCCCCCCTCCCTATTTTATTCATAGGCTCTTTACAAACAAAACAAAACACTGGTTTAAATAAATGTCAATAGAATAAAATAAAAGCATGGTAATCTAAACCTGTCTCATCATGGGAAGTGCTGCTACCATTTCCTATGGAATTCCAGAATAGCTGTAACTGCCTGGAAAAGTTCAGAGCTTAAATGTTCCTTCTTTTTGGTTTGTAGCCCCTCAAAACTGCAAAACAGTATACACTCACTAGGGAATTCAGGTATGGTCCAAATAATAATAATAATAATAACTCTTTCATGCTTTGGTAGAGTTAATGCTTTGAATGCAGAAGGCCTCAGATTCAATTCCTTGAATTTCTAGGCAAGACTAGGAATGATTCCCATCCAGTTCTATAGAGCCATCAGCAGTCAGTGTAGATCAGGATGTCAGACATGTTATCATCAAGGCCACATCTGTCTTATATTCATCTTCAAAGGGCCGTGAATCTAAAGAGGGAGAATCCATGCACATAAAGGGACAACTATATATTTTTTACATAATGGTCAATATTCTTTAGTTTTTATCCATTTTGGGCCCCCGGATGTTATTGAACAACAGCTCCCATAACTTCTGATTATCTGCCATACCAAATGGGAATAATGGGAATTGCAAACTAACAGCACTTGTGGCTCTGAGGTTGGGAAAGGTTAAACTCAGCCATCATATTCACAAGCCTTGTATCCAAATTTAAACCCTACTATCCTGACTAAACAGAAGAAACTGCAGCCTTTCATGTATCAGTTCCCATCAGCTCTATTCATGATGTCTAATGCTGAGGAATACAGGAGTCGTTAGTCCAGCATCTGTAGGACCACATAAAATGACATGGTGGGCCAGATTCAGCCCATGGACCTTGGGTTTAACACATGTGGTATAGATAACAAGCAGGCATCATTTGTAAGGAAAACAAGCCTGGTAGACCCCTGCCAAACCTGGAGGGGCACACCACTGGTAACATAATTCGGTTGCCATCAAGTTTCACTTTATCATTATTATTGCCCAAATTTTATGGCAACTGCAGCTCTTTGCTATGTTGAAAGACTATAGCAAAGATTTCTTCAAAATGTAGGGTCCTCCTTGTCTACATGATAGAAGGTCTCCATACTTGCTGAAGAATCAATTTTTGACCACCATGTAGATCAGTAGTTCACAACCTGTGCGTCCCCAGGTGTTTTGGCCTACAACTCCCAGAAATCCCAGCCAGTTTACCAGCTGTTTGGATTTCTGGGAGTTGAAGGCCAAAACATCTCGGGACCCACAGGTTGAGAACCACTGATGTAGACCATACAAAGGTAGAGGCACCAATGCCTGACTTGATAAAAGACAGCTTCCTTTATTCTATTTCACAGCTGTTAAAGTCTACATGGGAGAGAACCTTTGCATTTGCCCAACAGCAGAATCACTTGTAATTTACTGGAACTCTCTTGGACGTAATGTACTCCGAGGCTAAAGTCTAGTACGCAAGAGGTCAAGTCAAACTAAGTGGAAACTTGTAACACTGAAAATGCAGCAGGGAGATTTTCTGTAACAGATGCTGATTCATACTCTACATTTGCCTTTAAATCTTGCATGACATCATGACACCAGATGTTAAACGCCTTTTTGCTTCTATACATTAAACAAAGGATATATTATTTTAGAAACTGCTTGGGGGGGGGACCTCTAGCATAGCCTTTCCTAGTAATTCATCCAATCTCTAAAAACATCAAAGTCATGACACAACAATCGCATTAGAAGCAAACATAAAATAATACCCGAAACCATGGCAGTAATCGTTTGGCTCTCCAGATGTTACTGAACTGCAGCTCCCAGCCTTTCTTACAACTGTCTATATTGTCTAAAACAGCACATCTGGAAGGTTGCACAAGATTCTGCACATGCAGCAGAGTTGGAAGGGGGAACGGATGACAAATTGTACCAATTTTGATGGTAGAAAATGTCTTATTTATTTAGTACAGACATAACTAATTTGTAAGATCTTACAGCTATATCCTGTAGCAAAGGAAGTTTCCAAATTGCTGCCAGCAGCAGCCCAAGTAAAACAAATTGTATGAACAGTGTCCTAAAGCTTCTTGTGTATTCAACCAATTTAGTGCTTGCTTACATTAGGACTGTTACCACTTTTTCCTGAAACAGCTCTTCCTTTTTAATACATATATGGCTGGCAGACACAACATGTACTTGTTTACTGAATTCCAACACTGCTGATTGACATCAATTTAGCTTTTTGATAAGAATTTACCAAAATTCACAAATGTCTTCAAAACAGATTCAGAGAATACTTGAAAATACGAAATTTCTATAACTAGCTGCTACATACCAGAAATTCAATTATCTATTTTTTTTTTAACATTCCTTTGCATTGGTGCCACACTGGAATCTCCCCAGTGAGGTGCTCAATCCTCTTTAAGATGCTTCTGGGATATTTTCCCATTCTGTTTGTTTGTTTGTTTGTTTGCTATCCTAAAGAGTTTTATACTTATGAAATCATGGGGTCAACCTCCTCTGTTAGGCGTACGTGTTATGGTTTGGCTACTCAAATAATGGCAGTTGATGGCCTAAACCAGTAGAAGTTAATAAGTATTAATTAAAGGACTCCATTATCCTATATGAGTCTGCCCACGTTTTGAGATCATTGCTTGCTCCCAAGATCTGGAAATCCTTTCCTAGAGGTGTTAGACTGACACCTTCCTGGCTATCTTTCTGGAAGGAGGAGATTTTGTTTGTTTGAGCAACCTCTTGAGGACGGATATTGCTTAGGGGGAAATTGACATTCTATAATGTGTTGAACCTCTTCCCCTCAGGCCCGGTATATTTTTCAACTAGCTTTATTTTTAAAATACTTTAATTATTAACTTTTGTATGCTATGAATGATTAACTATGCTTGTTTTAAATGTTGTAATACACTTGAGTTCCAAACCTGGGAAAAGGTGGGATGATGGTGAGGTGGTGGTGAGGATGGTGGTGAGGATGATGATATGTCTACCTGTACCTCAGGCCCCTTCCACACAGCTGAATAAAATTCCACATTATCTGCTTTGAACTGGGATATATGGCAGTGTGGACTCAAATATTCCAGTTCAAAGCAGATATTGTGGGTTATTCTGCCTTGATATTCTGCCTTCTGTGTTATACGGCTGTGTGAAAGGGCCCTCGGTTACAATCTAATGCTATCATATTGTTCTGCCTGTCATCACAAGCAATTGTAATAGCTGTGAAGAAGCAAGGTTTGATGCTATTTTCACTGAGCTAGTTAAAGATTAGATCATATGTATGTTCGGGAGAGAATCCCAAGTTAGGACTCATTTGGGGAACAGGAAGCTCTCAAATGCCCCTAAAAGCATTATGCAAGAAAGAAGCTATATCAGGATTAGCTTTCTATACACAGGCATTTATATTTTAATTTTAAATATGGGGGACTACTCCAATAGTTTATATCTAGAGTAGAATTCTTGATAAACTGCAGTTCAATTTAAGGAAGAATTAGACCTGTCCTATTTGAAAGAAGACTTGTACTGTCTTAAGGAAGAACGAAGCAACTATCCCAAGTGCCAGCTTCTGGTGGTGAACAGAAGTAAATTATGATTCTTTATTGTTATCATATTTATTTATACCCTGATTTATCTTCCCTGAACGGGACTCAAAGCAGCTTATCATAAAAGCACCAGCATTACTATTTAAAATATACAAATATATGAAGATTAAAACAGGATTAAATGTAAACAGTAGTTTTAAAATCCCAGTTAAAGACCATTAAAACAAATTCAAAGTTAAAAGCCACAGCACCCCTGATTTGATCTTTAAAACCTTCATCTTTAATAGCCTATCAGAATAAAAAGGTTTCAGCCTGCTGCCGGAAGGACAGCATGGAAGGGGCCATTCTGTGCTCCCCAATTTCCAAGTCATTCTTCTTGGCCTTTTCATTATCACAGAACACAGATCTGTACATACCACACAAACTGCCTTACACCTCCAATATTTGTCTACTCCAATATTTGTCACTTCTACTGTGTAGAAGTTATACTATCTGGATATCAGTGTTGAATTAAGACTCAAAAGCCAGTCAGCTTCTGGTCATCAAATGGAGCAATCTTCATCTTGCCTTAGGGAGCAAAATGTCTTGGTCCAGTGGAGTAGTTTTTCACTACTGCATTTGTTTATAGAAGCACCTGTGAAATCTCAGTAGGTCGAGATGTGGCTGAATAAGATGTCCAAAGTTTAAGAAAGTTCCTGTGTGGGACTATAACTCCTTCAGTCACAGCATGACCACTGGACATATGAGCTGGGAGTCTCTGGAAGCTGGAATGTAGAAAACAAACTTTCCCAAATTCTGAAGATTCTCAGAGAACAAACTTTAAGAACCATATCTTCCAGGACCTCTCCCTGTCTTATGAGGAACAGAACAAGCAAAGCAAACAATATGCCATGAAAAACATTTGTTATACAACAACATAAAATAAGGATGTCTTTCTATCTAAATTAAAAAGGTAGACTAAATGAGCCAGTTACAAGAAATGATAGCAACAACCTTGCTGTCAGATATCTTCTCTTTCAAATCTGAAAGCCCATTATATTAAATAAAGCCTTTCCAAACAGAGCAAGAAACCAATATAATAATACAAAACCAAGTGGAATGAGCTCAATAGTGAGGACTATTTAGAGAGGTTTTCTGTGTATCACAATGAAGAACTGTAAATTGATAACTGTAGAACTACTACAGAATATGTATCCTAGGAGACTAGACCGAGCTTTCATAACTAAAAAGGCCGGTACTTTGCCTTGTTTTGAGTGCTGAGTACATGCTACATAAATAATGGAAGGAAGGTTAACTAATAATGTCTCATTTTAAGACACAATGTAAAGTGTGTATTGATGTTGCTTATGCTGCCAATTATTTATATCCATTCCCCTGATATTATTCATCTTTCATGTCCCCACACTCCATGCATCTCAATTTGCAAGAGCATTAAAATTTCCTACTGTGACTTCATCTAAAAGCAAAGAAGGGTCTTGACAACAGCATCTCTGTAACTGAGATTCAATGTTCCTTAAATAAACGTTTTCACCAGATAAAGAAGTTCTTTGTCCCAGTAGTAGTATTGTAAAGTAATGTCTATAATTCACTGTTTTCCATGATACATAAAGCCAACAAATACAATAAGCAGATTTTTTTTAAAAAAAGAAAGGCTAGTTCATTTCAGGTTTCCAGATTTGTGCTGATTTGGTGTTTTAAATAGAACTGCCTCCCCATTCCAAAATTATAGGACTTTGAGAGAATGGTGCATATAAATGATCCCTGAACATTCTTGCCTCTAGATAGAATTCTAAAACAATTGTTTTAAAACATGAATGTACTTGATACCTGCTACAGAATCTAAGGCATATCATGGAATGGAAAAGCAAGTAGAATTCCTTTAAAAACCTCTGCAGGAAAGGTAGGAAATCAGTACAAACAAGCCATTAAAAAAGCTGAAAATATGAAAGATCCTCTCTCCCTCTCCTCTCACTCCCACACTCTCACTTTGTCCCTGCTATTTAGAGAGAAGCGCAACATACCTGCACAGCATATAAAGGCATAGGATGAGTGGCATTGTTCTTCCCATTGAAAGAGACCACGTGATCCTACTGAACTTCAAGAGGAAAGGCTGCCAGCATGTCGAAATAAGCAAAAAATACACCACTAGAATAATTAAAAACACACAAGCCAGCCCACCCCCCAAACTACAGCAATCTATGGCAGCCTACGCTTTAAACACAGTAAATGGGTTCTCCGGCACAATAGCATATAAATGCAAGCTCAGCCTTGACAACCACAGTTCAGGACGTGTTGTAGCCGCGCCTGTCATAGTTAAAAGGATGCATAGCCGCGAGCATTCAAACTACTTCCCCCTGGAGGGCATATTAAAGAAAATCAGACTTTAAGGCAGATCTCGGGCTTTGATTGGGCATGCAAATGTTTCTTCAGGTGCATTGAGACAGCTCCATTCTGTAATTTGGATTTTTTACGACTGGCTTTGAGCACAATGTTTATTACCCAAAGCAGAGTCAATTATACATGATATGGCTTTCTAGTGTTCTGAACTGCACAAAGAGCCTCCGCAAGCAGAGAAGGCTCTCCTCTTCATACCATTATCCTCCAGATGAGAACAGTAACAAAAATATATGAGAACTGGGTGGGTTGGACACACTGCACCTCACATATTTATTCTACCATGTTTTTGAGGGTCTGAATAAAAATGAAGCTCTGACCCAGGGTTTCAGGAAGTTTTTTGTTTTAACTACAACTCCCAGAGACTCAAGCCACCTGATTCGGGAAGCAGATGTTCAGAAGAAAGAAACAGCTACCATACCAGGAAATTAGACTCTTACCTACATACAATTTTCAACCAACTAGTCCTTAGTGGATGCCATCCACTACTTTTGATTGGCCCCAGCCCCTTCCCACCCATTTCTGTTGACAAGTAAAGGCCTTTTTATTGAGGCTGGCCCTTCAGTCTTAATTCATATGCCAGATTGTCCTTTTAACGTGGTATGCCATGCTGTTATCTTTTAATATATAAGTTTAAACTCTTAAAAAAACCCACTGATTTGTTTAATTGTTTTTCAACTTCTGTATGAATAGGTGTTTTATCTGTACTTTGTTTCAATTTGCCATGAGCCTCCTTGGGCCTTGGGCTGGGAAAAGAGTGGGTTTTTATTTATTAATTAAAGGGAAAAGCCTTCTCTGTGCAAAAGGGATATCTTTAAAAAAACGTTAAACCAAAACCATTGTTTGTAATTATTCTTCCAGAAGAGCAAAAATTCCAACCTTCTATTTGCACGCTCCTGCATTCCTGTAGAAAAACAACAGTTCAAAATATGTTGGGTTTAAATTAAAAATAACAACCTGCTTCCTTTGTATCCTTGAAAATTTCCTTTCTTTCTCTCCTCGTGATTGCTACCTTCCTGTTTGCTTTGCTGTTGTGACAATGGCAGACATCAAGTCAGGATATTCCTTCCAATTTCTTTACTTCAGCTGGGATCAACTGTGTTACAACCTCAAAGAAAGACTATTAATGTTGAAAATGTAACACACTTATAAAATACTAACATGGGTGCAAGTATTTAAAGTAGGAAAGGGAACAAATAAAAAATAAAACAAATAAAAACAAGGAAGTGATGAAATCTGGGCTTTACCTTTATATATATAAAGGTAAAGACTCAACTGGAGTTAAGCTCACCGAATCAATGGATCTTAAAATAAATATTGACATCATATACCCTCCAACTGTCCCAGTTTGGCAAGAACTGTCCTGATTATTCTGCTGTCATCCCACTTTTGAGCTGCTTTTAAAAAGCCCTAGTTTATTTTATCTTCCCAATTTCCCCATTTTTCCTCAGCTTACTTCAAGGTTTGCAGACTGAGTTCTAAGTGCAGAAGTTGCATTCAATTAGCTTGGATTGACTTTAGCACTGTTTGCTGCTCTGAGTCTCTGTTAAGAGAAAAAAGGGCAGACAAATAAATATGACGATGATGATAGTAACTCAACTAAGAAGAAAGGAAAGGACAAGGTGAACTAATCCACCTAAACTGGGCTCTACAGGTCAGTCACCACAGACATCAGAAGAGCTGTAAGGCCATGAACAAGCCATGAGAGTAAAGACAAAGATCCACCCAGAGGAAAAGTGTTCTTACCAAACATCAAGGGAACCACTGAACGCATAAGCAAGCTGATGAAGAAACACAACCTACAAACTATCTACAGACCCATTAAGAAAATCCAACACATGCTATGTTTAGCGAAGGACAAGAGGGATTCTCTCAGCTCTGCAGGAGTCTACCGTATGCCATGCAACTGCGGACAAGTCTACATAGGGACCACCAAACACAGCTCCCAAACACAAATCAAGGAACATGAAAGGCACTGCAGACTGATTCAACCAGTGAAATCAGCCATAGCAGAGCAGTCAATGAACCAACACAGTATATTATTTGAGAACCCAGAAATGCTGGACCACTCTAACAACTGTCATGTGAGACTAAACAGAGAAGCCATTGAAATCCACAAGCATGTGGACAATTTCAAAATAATAATAATAATAATAATAATAATAATTTTATACCCTGCCCCATCTCCCCGAAATGGGGTGGCTTACATGGGGCCAAGCACAGACATCAGACAATATAAAAACATAGCAATAAAACAAGTCAATCATAGGTTGGGGCAGTACTGGGTTGTACCATTTAGTACTGGGTTGAGATCACAGAAAAGAGGAAACTATGAAAATGAACAAAATCTGGCTACTAGTATTAAAAAAAACTCTTAAAATCAGAACAGTAATTAAGGAACAACACTCAGAAAACAAAGGAATTCTAGACATGAATCAATCAGGGGCAGCTAACACCTCTGAACAAAAGATTTCCCCAGGCAGGAAGAAGTCAGGACATGAATCTGGCAATGCCATTAATGCTAATCAAGTTGAGTAATTACAACATTCACACTGGCCTCCAACAGACAAGAGTTCCTTCTCCCACCCTGGACCTTCCACAGATATATAAACCTTCCTTGTTTAGTTTTTCCCAATATACCTCACAACCTCTGTGGGCGAAACGTTTTCCCTCATTATTACTTTTTGCCATTTGGACCATCCTTGGCCACTCTGTGAAATGTTAGACAGTTTGTAAAAAGTCCAATTCATTCAGTGAGTCTGTGCTAAGTGGAATTAGTAAGTAAAATTTGCTCCAAGACAAGAAGAAATAAAAATACATTTCCCCTTTTTTATGCTTATACTTCTTACTAATTTAAAACTTGATATTTCCTCCAGTCACGGAGCTCTCAAAATCAACAGAAGGAGAAGCTCAAGTTATAAGTTGCCCTTCTCCTCCCGTAGCTTTAGGATGTAAACGAGATTCCTATTTGTATCTGGCACATGGTCATGCATAAAATTTGAACAGGAGGTTTTGCCATTTCTGCTGAAAACTGGTGACATGTGAAGACGTTGATACAAAGTGGGCCCCTGTGGCTCCCTGCTGCAATAATATTCCAGGCAAAGACATCTGCTGCCGCCATGTAAATCAGAGCCTACTGATCTTTGACTCCCACCTGTCCTCCTCTATCAGAAATGCAGGCTGATACCAGCTCCTTTTGACACTTAAGGCTCTCAGCTGCAGCACTACTGGGTAGGGTTTGTCTCAGAGCGTAGAACGTGAGCATTCCCACATTCCCGAGCAGGCATTCAATTCACATTCAGTTCAATGTATCTTACTGGTAGACAACTGAGTATAACAGGAATAGGCGACATCCACTTTTTAAAAAATGGAATACAAAACCATCTACCAATGCTACAATTCAGAGACAGGTGGTGGAGCCTTGATTTGCCTTTTAAAAATCTATGTAGGCAGTTTGCATCTTGTTTAGGTTCAGATTAGCACTTCCAAAAGGCTTCCCAGCATGTCGATCTTATAAATAAAGCATATGGCACCCCATGCATTGCTTTAGGAAGAATTGTGTGTGGCAAGGGGTGCTCAATGCCATGCCACTAAAATTGGATGTCCTGACAGTGAAAAATCTGACCTTTGATACGTTTGGGGGCATTGTACACACACACACCCCCCAAATTCACTGAAGTGGCCAAAGTGTGGAATCAGAACATCTTTCCACTTTTGCTTGGGTTGGGGCCACAGGACCCCCATGAAAGTGAAAAGGCACAAATAAAAAACACTATTTTAAAAAGTCTGTCACAACATTTCTTTAAGAATTTCTATGTCCTCTAGTTAAACTCTCTGATCACCTTTTACTGGAAGCTGACTACAGAATCACATTGGAGGAACTAGAGATTCCTACCACCTTATCACATTGGGGCTTTTTGCCTTTTGGAAGCACTTTGGGGACAGGGCCTGCTGAATTTGGCAGGCTCTGCCCTGTTTACCCTCCAAGTGACAAGGAAGAGTTGCAAAATGCTTCCTCAGCAACTATGGAAAGGTAAATGTGTTTTGGGCAGCTAAATGAGCTATGCACATTTTTTGCCCTTTGCCCCATCTGATGGGGACAGGGACAGGGTGCCAATGTACCTTGTCCTGTCCCCACCATCTGATGGTGGAAGGAGAGAAGGCGCATGGGGTTCTCCACACAACTACCAGCGAAACAGAACAGGGATTGTGTAAAGACATCTCTAAGCCAATTTTAATGTAATTGTATTCTAATTGTTTTTAGGGTATATGTTGTAATGTTTAAACATTACATCTTATTTGATTGTTTCTGTTTTATTTTCATTTCAATGCTTAATTCTTTTGTTGAAAGTTTACTATTGTTATTGTGCTTATCCTGTATTATTTCCGATTATTGGACATTCCATAACTTATTACAAAACATAACTTATTGCATGAGCTATTGGAACATAACTGCACCCAGTCTATGGGCACATATCCTTTTGGCAAATGTGAATCTCCATGAATATGTAGAGACCACTTTTGGAAAACCACTAGTCAAGAAGAGCATAACCTTGTTAGAAGTCAACTCTTTGAACAAGTGATATTCACAAACATTAAAGTAATAGCACACAGGAAACTTCAGCTGTTTAACTGAAGAACCATGTATTTAGACTACCAAAGGTAAAGATATGCCACAACAAAAATATAGTTGGTTAGCAGAGGATGGTTGTTTCTTTGCAGTTGAAGTTGCCAAAAAGATATACAATCCCTTTAAATCTCTTAGTTAAAATATGCACTCAAGTCTTCTTTAAAAAAAAAAACATCACATTGATTCACCATACAGGCACATTTCTTATAAAGTTCAGTTACAGATCGGATATAGTTCTTCTGTCTGTGTTGAGAACACAGGGTATCAGTCTTAATCATTAGCCCATAGTCTTTAGTATAGCTGTACTCACTGAAGTCCATAAGCAAATATTGTAGTCTCTAAACTGACTTCTCTCTGAAGTCCAAACAGCAAACTGCTTTCATGAAGTCCGAACACACACTTGCATGCATCCACCTCATCTGAGGTCTAAACAGATACTGAATACAAAATAGAGTCTTAAGTCTGCACATGCTCAGCATAATCACATGTCTATAACTCCTCCCACATCAAAGAATCAAATCAACATACATATGGAATACAGGTTACCAAATATACACATTAACAAATAAATAGTGCGTGGCTTGGGAGATTGCTATTTCCAACATTGATGTGTTTGTACTTATTTGAGGCAATGAATGTTTGTCTTTTGTAAACCGCTTGAGTCCCTTCAGGGAGAGAGGACTGTCTAGAAAAAAAGATGATGATGATGATGATGATCATGATGATGATGATGATTATTATTATTATTGACAACATTTTATTAAATCCCTAAATAACAAAATCTGCAAAAGTCAAACCTGTTGAGGACTGCATAGGACTCCAGCTTTAACCAACAGCAAGATCTATAACTAGCACTGTTATTTACTTCAATAACTTTTGTAGCCCCAACCTTGCCTTAGCAAAGCACCATGCTGAAATACAATAAGGCCCATTTAAGATTCATAATACACGGTGAATGATGCGACAGAATTAGCTAGTAGATAACAGTTCCTGCTCACTGTGAAGAATACAATTTTAGATGGCTATGATTATCTAAAAACTTAGTGCAAGAAAGAGAATGAATAGTCAGACAGACAGACCATTCCCTTCTGTGCTTCTTTCTAATTTCAGGATGTAATTAAGACACAGATACACATACAGATCAGAAGATGGCATCCAAATACTTCCACCCTGGCTCTTGAAGATATTAAGAGTCTCCTGCAAAATGAGATTTGCAGGTTGTGGTCAAACCCCATAAATTAGTAACACCTTGAAGGCAGATGACAATAACAAAGCTTTTCAGGTACAAACAGGAGGTGCTCATGTATAGACTGGAAACATGAGTAGAAAAACCTGGGTCAACTCTTCCACGGATCTAGATAAGTGCTGTATCTCAACTTTTAACAAAAAAGGAACCACTGCTTTCTTTGAGTAGAGTGGCAAAAGGTCAGCTTAGTCCGCTACACCTAAAAAGTACCGACCCCTTCTACTCTCTCTGCCATGGTATCATTTCTAGCCTTTCTGAATGGCTTGTAGAAAAGTAGTGGTGGTGGTGGTTGTTCTTTGATGCTTCACCTTAAAATAGCATTGAGAGTAGAGACAGCTTAGTGCTACTTTTAGTTTCCTCTGGGATAGATTAAGCTCTCACCTTTTGTCCCTGCACCCAGAGGACGGGAATAGTTCCCTTTTGATCAAAGTTATTAATGTAATTATCAAAAAAGGAACTATCCCCTTCTCTAAGTAGAGTGGCGAAAGCCTTTTTGAAAGCATGGGCAGGGAAAAGGTGACGGAGCCTGGAGCAGCTGGTCCCCTGAAATAGCGCTGGCACTTTCCCTTCTCTATAGAATGACCCTTACCTTATCCATAGATCACATCAAAATCCATGATTTTGGCCCCACAATCTGCCCTTGGTTTATACACAAGGTCAACTTATACAAAAGTATATACAGTTGTCCCTCCACATTTGTGGCTTAACTTTTGTGGATTTGATTATTCACAAACTTGATTTAGAATCTTCTCCCTAGGAATCGCTAGGTCCTTCAATGTGACTCTATCGAAACAGATTCCTAGAGAGAGGTTCTACCAGGTTAAAAAAATAGCAGAACTGGAACAACATATTACAGAGTTGCTGACAATGGACAAAATAACGATACACTTAAGAGGAGAAACTTTAGAGAAATTTGTTAATGAATGGCAACCAATGATCCAATATCTCAATGTAAAATTAATTTTAAAATGTACATAGAGGAAGCTAATAGGCTGAAGGCAAGGAGGAATCGGATATTAATTTGGAACTTATAATATTTTTATATGTACTATTCAAATAGAAGACTGTGACCCCTTATTGAAAATATATTGTCTGAGAAATGATTATGAAAGACTAACAGATGAAAGTATTGCACTGTATGCAACAAACACTTGCAATGTATGTATATTTGAATAAATTAAAATAAATAAACATTAAAGGAAAAAATAGCAAATTTTATTGGAAGTTTTTGACTTTTACAGCAAATGTGGAGGGATTATCCTATTTTAACATGCAACTGCAAATCAAGTGCTTTTCAATCTCACTTTATAGGAAGCAAGAACCCTAAATGAGTGGACCCAGGCTGCTGACATCCAAGGTGAATCTTATATCAGAAGTCAGGCCCTTCTGTTTTAAAGAGGTGGCCTTCAACAGAAATGCTTTTAGGATCAAAGTGCCAAGAACCAATTGCTTGAGCGTCTCCAAATGCAATTAAAGAGGCAATCCAGAGTGCACCTACTTAGAAGTAATTTCCACTGAAAATCTACAGAATTTAATTCCAAGTAGATTTGTTTAGCGTATGGCAATGAGACAAGGAAGCAGATGGCCTGCTTGGCAAATGATTTGCCTTGTTTTCAGCCCAAAGGAAGAAGGAAAAATCAGAAGGTTCCTCAGGAAGTAGGATGCTTATTAAAAAAATGAACAAATATAAAAAGATGAACAGAAAACAGTACAATTTCTTCCTGAACTGCACCAACAACACTCATGCTGAAAATTCCTGCTTGGGGAAGCTGAAACATTTAATGAATTTTCAAGATTTAGGGCATACAGTAGAGTCTCACTTATCCAAGCCTCACTTATCCTAGTTTCTGGATTATCCAAGCCATTTTTGTAGTCAATGTTTTCAATATATCATGATATTTTGGTGCTAAATTCGTAAATACAGTAATTACAATATAACATTACTGCGTATTGAACTACCTTTTCTGTCAAATTTGTTGTATAACATGATGATTTGGTGCTTAATTTGTAAAATCATAACCTAATTTGATGTTTAACAGGCTTTTCCTTAATCCCTCCTTATTATCAAAGATATTCGCTTATCCAAGCTTCTGCCTGCCCGTTTAGCTTGGATAAGTGAGACTCTACTGTATTACTTTTCTCAAGTGAAAGATCCGATATATCTTATTAACATGTAAGCTCTTGGCCAACAAGTCCCAGATTCAAACATATACTAAACCTATTTTGCTTAGAATACCTACATACTTTGTTTGCAGAGACACTTCCAAAGCAGTCTACAATAAACAAGTCAATAACAACAACAACAACAACAACAACAACAACAACAACAACAACGTTATTTATAGACCGCCCTCTCTACCCAAGGGGACTCAGGTTGGTTTACACACACACAAAAGGCAACTATTCAATGCTCTACACCAGGGGTCCCCAAACTAAGGCCTGGGGGCAGGATGCGGCCCTCCAAGGTCATTTACCTGGCCCCCGCCCTCATTTATAATATAACATTTTATATCAGTTTTAATAATATAATATATTGTATATACATATGATATTGATAATAATATTATCATTTTATACAATATAATACTAATACTAATACGATATAATAATATTAATTATATGTTATATATTACATATAATATTACAGTATAGTGGTATAGTTCAATATAGTAATATATAATGCTAATATTGTGCTATGCTAATAATATAATATATTGTATGTACATACAGCTGCTCTGAGTTCCCTTTGGGGTGAGAAGGGTGGGATATAAATGTAGTAAATAAATGTAGTAAATAAATAAATAAATAATTTTGAACTTAGGCTCTCCCAAAGTCTGAAATGACTTGAAGACACACAACAACAACAACAACCCTGATTAACCTGATTATCTCATTGGCCAGAAGCAGGCCCACACTTCCTATTGAAATCCTGATAGGTTTATATTGGTTAAAATTATTTTCATTTTTAAATATTGTATTGGTCTTTCATTGTTATTGTTGTTTTGCAATACAAATAAGATATAGAGCTGCTATAAGGAGCCCTTGCTGAAAGATATAGCTGTTCATGGCATGTGCAACAGCAATGGAAAGGATACTTGCAAGTTTTCTCATCATCAGTGAAAAAAGCTGTGTCAGTACAGAGATATATTGTCAAGAGCTACTGAAAGATTTTTAGGATTTTGTGCACACACACACAGAGGTACTATTGTTCAAAGAATAATGTTTTATGCAAAACATTTTTGTGTGCAGAAAATACTTTTGAACTGGAAGAAATTTATTCTCATAAGAATAATTGTTGTAAGATTTCCCTCCCTTAAGTAACAGTAATCCAAATTTTGTCTCTGATCAATAGATTTTGTAGTATTCATACGGTTTCATCCAAGGAAGGCTTGAGGTAAAAGAAATACATATACACTGGGACAGGCAGGTTATATATAAAATGTACTGTTAGATCTTTGGGTGAGTTCCACGCAATAATTGATGGCTGAAAGCTCCCAATATTTGTAACAATAGTAACCCAATGTCCTCACACCTGTCTACTGGGTTTTAACTTCACTTCTGCAATAAAGAGACATTTGGATTATCAAGAGTGGATTTTTGGCACATGGGGACTGTGAACATCATTATGATCTGGTACTCAACACAAATTCCCAGGATCAGAACTATTTAATTCTAAGTGAATTATTTTTGTGGAGGTTTCCTGTCAGGACCGCCTTAAAAAACTGCAAGTTGATTCTGGTGTGAGAGAATTGGCTATCTGTAAAGACGTTGCCCAGGGGATGCCTGGATGTTTGATGTTTTACTATCCTTGTGGGAGGCTTCTCTCATGTCCCCGCATGGGGAGCTGGAGAGGGAGCTCACCTGCTCTCCCCAGATTTGAATTGCCAACCTGTTGGTCAACAGTCTTAACCCACTGCGCCACTGGGGACTCCGGGTGAGCCGGAGTGGTAAAGTGGTTTGTGTGCTGCGCTAGGACTCCAAGAGGCCAGAGTCTGAATTCCTGCCTACCCATGAAAACCCATTAGGTGGCCTTCGGCAAATAATCATTTCTCAGCTTTTGAAGAAGACAATGGTAAGCTTCTTCCAACTAAATCTTGCCAAGAAAATCCTCTGATAGTGTTGCCACAAATTGGTGTTGATTTAAACATAACAATGTGACTTTTGCATCGCACACCTATTGGTGGACCTCTAGAGGAGAAAACAAAACCCAAAATAGATTCCACAAGCCTGAAGTCTGCCCACATCTTATGTACCCGACATCAACAGAAGTGCATCTCTCTTCAACAGACTTCATTTCCCGCAAATAGTACTGCATCCTAGAGATAATATCAGTGAAAGGCTGGGATCACTTGAGACATACTATATAAAATGCTATTATGAAATCTGAAAGGCAACAAATGTGGTTTTGTTATGCTGTCGCAGTGCTATGTTCCTGCTCTACTGGATCAAGCTATTCTCCTCTCATTATTTCCTTACTTGGCACGACTCCTTCGCTTGCTTGTCATCTACAGAGAAATCACATGGTGCTACTCACCTCCGGCACATGTTGCCGCACAGCAGTCAATCTATAACTACCCCATAACGCAGCCAATTGTTGTTTAAAATTCAGTTTTATTCTTCAATTACTCTGCTAGCTTGACTCTAATTTATTACATTTTCTGGTACATTTGATTTTGGATATTATGACATCGTGGCTCATGCCATTAGAGAGGAAATAAAGTGACAGCAATGCCAGCGGATAAAGGAGGATAGAATGTCAACAGCCTGGAAAATTAAGACTATCACGGCTTGTTTGGCTTCCTGTGGAGGGTATCTCCACATTAGCACGCCAATGTAAATAGCACTTTCCTTTTCAAAATTTCAGAACTGAATATAGTTAAACCTCTGGGGGTTCAGCAAAAAGCCCTTCCTGGTTCAAAATGCAATAGTTTGTCTAGTGCACAAAGCGAGTGGTGAGAGATCTTTTTCATGGGAGATTCTTTCAGAAGAAGTCATGGTAAATTTTGGTTCTAGGCCTTAAGAGCATAAGAACATATATATTCATTCCAACTAAAGGTTTACCTAGCCCAGGATTTGATTTCTACAATAATCAAACCAAGCTGCTAGGAAAGGTCAAGAGGCAAGACACAAATGCTATGTATCCTCCTGCTCATGTTCCCAAGCAACGGGTAATTAGGAGGTCTGTTATCTCTAGTACTGAAAGAAATGTAAAGCCATCTGAGTAGCAGCAATTGATAGTCTCATTGCCCATACATAGGTCTAATTCCTTTTTAATGTCATTCAAATTGGCAATCATCAGGACATCTTAAGTCACTGAATTACACAGCTTAATTATGAAATGTATGAAGAAGCGCTTTTTTTCATCTGTCCTGAATCTCCCGTTCTACTTTAGTAGATGATCTGTCACGACCCAGGCTGCAGAGCACCAATAACCATACACAGAGGCCAGAATCTATCTAATATCTTTATTAAGGAAGTATATAAAGTTAATAAAAACAAGTATAGGAAATAGTCCAGAAGTAGACCTTTCAGGAAAGGTCAAAATTAGTCCAAAGAAGCAATGTCCAATATGAAATATTAAGGTCCAAAGTTGTAATCCAATAACCGAAACACTCACTTGCCAAGCAAGTGAGGGGAGATGACAAGGTCCTTTAGTCCATGAACTTGAGCAAGGCTGGGAAATAACTTGATTCTTGGAACACAAAGCTTGATTCAAGGCAACAAGGAAACGAGGAGCAAGAACAAGATCCGTGGCAATTACTTGGCGAGGTCCGGGAAACAAGGCAAGATCCGGGGAGAAAACAAGGCTGAGAACGAAGGCTTGGAACAGGAACAAAGGCTTGAGAGCAGGAGTAGCTGTCCACACACGCTACTCCGGTAGCTGACGAATTGACTCCGCAAGATTCCTTCGGGAGCAAGGAACCTAAATAGGCCTCGTTTTCCCACCAGAGAACACTTCTCTGGGGAATCAGAAACGAAAGTCAATCTCTGTGTCCAGATGTATGACTCCCTAAAATTTCTCATGGGAGCAGGCTTAATCATCGGAATGCTTTGCTGCAATTCTCAAACTCCTGCGATTAGCCTGCTGCACTCCTTTTTGCTGGAGATAATAATTACGGCGCGAAAAAGGGGGAGAACTCGACTCAGGGCTTGTTTGGCAGATTTCTGGAAGACAAGCCTCCTGCAGGTGCAAAGGCTCAATTTCTGGCTGAAATGGTTCCTTTTCTGGCTGAAATGGTGGAAAACCCAAGTTTTCCTCTTCATCAGTCACAACAGCACTAGGAATGGGACTACATGGCCCATGAGTCATCACACTATCCCCCTCCTCAAGCCCCCTCTCAAACTGGGACTCTCTCCCCGAGGCGCGAGGCCGCGGCTTGGCGGGATAGGTTTGATGGAAGCGGCGGGTTAAATCGGGGGCATGGACTGTGGAAGCGTCTTCCCAAGAATGTTCCTCGGGGCCAAAACCCACCCAGTCAATGAGATATTGTAGGCGGCGGCGGTGAAAGCGAGAATCCAAAATGTCCTGAACCTCGAACTCCTCCTCTCCGTCCACCAAAACAGGGGCGGGGGCCGGCCGGTCTGCATCAGGGCGCACACCATCCGCCGGAAGGAGCAGGGAGCGATGGAACACTGGATGAATGCGCATAGAGCGCGGAAGTTGGAGTTTGAAAGTCACGGGGTTAAGTTGCGCCACCACTGGGTAGGGCCCAATGAAACGGGCATCTAATTTCCGGCAAGGGCGATGGGAGGGCAAAAAGCGAGTGGACAGAAGAACCCGGTCTCCTACCTTGATTTTGGGGCCCGGCTGGCGATGTTTGTCAGCGTGGCGTTTATAGTCCTCCTTGGCTTGGTCCAGTTGCTGGAGCAAAAGTTGTTGCACCGCTGTGAGTTCCTGCAGCCAGTCCTCTGCTGCGGGAACTTCTGAGGTTTCAATGACAGGAGGAAAGAAACGTGGATGGAAGCCGTAGTTTGCAAAGAACGGGGTTTCTTTAGTTGAAGCCTGGACCCCATTGTTGTAGGCAAACTCCGACAGCGGTAACAGGGAAGCCCAATTGTCCTGTTGGTAGTTCACATAACAGCGAAGGTATTGTTCCAAAGTGGCATTGGTGCGCTCAGTTTGCCCATCCGTTTGGGGATGGTGAGCCGAAGATAAACGAGAGTCTATGCCCAATAGTTTTTGTAGTGCTTTCCAGAAACGAGAGGTGAATTGGGACCCACGGTCTGTGACCAAACTCTTGGGCAATCCATGCAATCTGAAAACATGTTGAAGGAATAGATCTGCAGTCTCTTTGGCCGTGGGAAGGCCATCACAGGGAATGAAATGGGCTAACTTGGTAAAAAGGTCCACCACCACTAGGATCGTGGTGAATCCACAGGAAGGTGGTACATCAGTGATAAAATCCGCAGAGATTATTTCCCATGGGTGGGATGGGGTAGGGAGGGGATGCAGAAGCCCTGAGGGTCTTTCCCTTCTTGTCTTGGAGCGCTGGCATACTGGGCAGGTGTTGACATATTTTTCCACATCCTTGCGGATCTTGGGCCACCAGAAGTCTCTTAGGATCAAATGCATGGTTTTGAATAGTCCGAAATGCCCTGCTGGCTTGCAGTCATGACACAGACGAAGTGCTTTTTCCCTGCCCGGTCCTGGGGGGATGTAAACATGATTTCTATAGCAAAGTAGCCCATCCTTGAGCGAAAAGGGAAAACGTAGTCCTTGGCGAAGTTGGTCCTGTGCCCAAGCATCTGCTTGCTGACTAGCCCTGATTTCCTGAGCACAAAGGGGCCCTGGAGTAGAGGGAGTTGATTCAATGGGAGTGGATTTGGTGTTTCCCACTGTGAGCGTGGCAAAGTTCTCGGGTTGTAACAGCTGGGACTCAAAGGTCTCCTTGCGCCCTGCAGCGTATTCCGGTTTCCGTGACAGAGCATCTGCTTCCTTGGTCTGGGCTGGGGTTACATAATGAATTTGGAAGTTAAAACGTTCAAAGAATAAAGCCCAGCGTTGTTGCCTCTGATTTAGCTTGCGGGCAGTTCTTAGATGCTCTAGATTCCGATGATCAGTATGGACTTCAATGGGAAATTTGGCCCCTTCTAACCAGTGTCTCCAAGTTTCAAAGGCTGCCCTTATGGCCAAAAGTTCCTTTTCCCAAATAGTGTAATTTCTCTCTGGCGCGGTCAATTGACGGGAATAAAAGGCACAAGGATGGAGATGATCTCCCACTGGTTGTAGGAGTACAGCCCCAATCGCCACATCGGAGGCGTCCGCCTGCACGACAAAAGGGGTTTCAGGATCTGGGTGCTGAAGGATTGGCTGGGACGTGAATAATTTCTTTAGTTGCTGGAACCCTTTCTCTGCTTGATCTGTCCAGCGGAAAGGCTGTTTCCCACGGATGCAGCTGGTGATTGGGTCAGACCAGCGGGCAAAGTCTGGAATGAACTTGCGGTAGTAGTTCGCGAACCCCAAGAATCGTTGCACCTCTTTCTTGTTGGTTGGCGCCCGCCATTCCAATACTGCTGCCACCTTTGCCGGGTCCATGGTGAGCCCTAGTGGCGAGACACGATATCCCAGGAACTCTACCTCTTGTAGATCAAAAGCGCATTTTTCCAACTTGGCATAAAGTCCGTGGTCCCGCAATCGTTGTAACACCATTCTGACGTGATTCTCATGTTCTGATTGTGATCTAGAAAACACCAAAAAATCGTCCAGGTAGATAATCAGGAACCGATCTAGATAATCCTGAAAGATATCGTTGACAAAATGCTGGAACGTTGCGGGAGCTCCACATAAACCGAAATTCATAACCAGGGTTTCGAATAAACCGAATTTTGTCTGGAAGGCAGTCTTCCACTCGTCCCCTTCCCTGATGCGAACTAGATTATAAGCTCCTCGAAGATCCAGTTTGGTGTAAACTTTAGCCCCTCGAAGCCGGTCTAAGAGGTCTGAGATCAAAGGCAGGGGATACCGGTTTCGTTTAGTGATATTGTTCAATGCTCTATAGTCCACCACCAAGCGTAGGTCCCCTGACTTCTTTTTCACAAACATCACTGGGGAAGCGGCTGGGGATTGAGAGGGTCTGATAAACCCCTTGCGTAGGTTTGTCTCTAAGAACTCCCTGAGAGCTTCTTGCTCTGGTTCAGTCAGGGAGTAGAGGTGTCCTCGCGGAATCGGGGCCCCCTCCACCAAGTCAATGGCACAGTCATAAGGTCTATGTGGGGGTAGTCTCTTGGCTTCTTTTTCATTGAATACATCCCAATATTCTGAGTACTTCTTGGGCAAGGTGATGATGGGTTCAGCGTCTGTGGCATGGCAGACCTTGGCTACAAGGCAATGGTTTTGGCAATATTTTGAAGCAAACTGCAGTTCTCTGTTGGACCAGGAGATGCTTGGGTCGTGGAGTGTCAGCCATGGAATTCCCAAAATCACAGGGAAGTGGGGAACCTCGGTAACAAAGAAGGAAATCTCTTCCATGTGTTCCCTTATCCACATTCTGGTGGGTTCCGACCACTGGCTTACTGGACCTGTCTTGAGGGGGCGGCCATCGATGGCTTGCACCACACGGGCGTTCTTGAAGTCGTGATATTGTAATCCCAGAGAGTCGGCATACTCTCTATCAATGAAGTTGTTTGTGGCTCCTGAGTCTATCATGGCATGGACCATGACGGGTCCTTTTTTTGCTGACCACAAGGTGACCACTAGAAGAAATAGGACCCCGGTTGGCGGCTCTTGAGTGGGTTTTTTGACCGGGTTGGCGAGCCTCTCTACGCCCGGTCGCTGGCTTCCCCCGCCGGCTGTGCGCCAGCCGCCTCAGACGTCTTCGTCTCCGTGGAGGACGCCGCCGCCAGACGAGCGGCGGGCTTCCCTTTGGCTGGACACTCTCTGGCAAAGTGGCCCTTGTTTCCGCAGTACCAACAGAGATTTAGGCGTTGGCGGCGGGCCTTCTCGGCGGCATCTAATCTGGGACGCACATTGCCCAACTGCATCGGCACCTCCTCGCTTCCTCTGGGGTATGGGGCTGGTGGCGGGGGTCTCCACACTGGACGCGGCTGGACGCCGGTGGGAGCGGGAGGTCTCGCTCCGGTCCTACCGCTCTGGCCTCGGATCCATTGTCTTCTGTTGGCAATCATGACTTCAGCTCGTAAACATTGATCAATGAGTGCTTCAAGAGAGTGTGGAGGATCCACCTTGGAGATTTCTTCCAGCATCTCGATGTTGAGACCCTCCCGAAATTGTCCTCTAAGGGCTATATCGTTCCATCCGGTGTTATGGGCCAGCACCCGGAACTCGGCTATGTACTGGGACATGGGTCTGTCCCCTTGGGAGAGGCGCCGGAGTTTGTGGCCGGCTGCCTCCAAATTGTCCTCAATCCCCGAAGTCGCCTTAATGTGATCCAAGAATTGTTGCGCTGATCTTAGATGTGGGGAGTCTTGGTCGAACAGTGCCGTTGCCCAGTTGGCCGCTGGCCCGTCCAGGAGACTGTAGATCCACGCCACCTTGATGTCTTCTTGGGGAAACTCGACATTACGGGCCTCTAGATAAGCCTGGCATTGGCGACGGAAAACATGAACCTTAGAAGCTTCTCCAGTAAACTTGGTTGGCAGCGCCAGGGCCGGGAGACGGATTCCGCGTTCCTTCAATCCCCTTATTTCTCCCTCCTGCGCATTGAGCTTATCACGGATGCGGTCCACTTCATCCTTGTCGATGGTGTAACTGAGTGGTTGGGCCCCCGGTCCGGCTCCGGTAGACATTCTGGCCTAGGTTAATTGGTGCTTAGGGTGGCGGAGTCAAACTGTCACGACTCAGGCTGCAGAGCACCAATAACCATACACAGAGGCCAGAATCTATCTAATATCTTTATTAAGGAAGTATATAAAGTTAATAAAAACAAGTATAGGAAATAGTCCAGAAGTAGACCTTTCAGGAAAGGTCAAAATTAGTCCAAAGAAGCAATGTCCAATATGAAATATTAAGGTCCAAAGTTGTAATCCAATAACCGAAACACTCACTTGCCAAGCAAGTGAGGGGAGATGACAAGGTCCTTTAGTCCATGAACTTGAGCAAGGCTGGGAAATAACTTGATTCTTGGAACACAAAGCTTGATTCAAGGCAACAAGGAAACGAGGAGCAAGAACAAGATCCGTGGCAATTACTTGGCGAGGTCCGGGAAACAAGGCAAGATCCGGGGAGAAAACAAGGCTGAGAACGAAGGCTTGGAACAGGAACAAAGGCTTGAGAGCAGGAGTAGCTGTCCACACACGCTACTCCGGTAGCTGACGAATTGACTCCGCAAGATTCCTTCGGGAGCAAGGAACCTAAATAGGCCTCGTTTTCCCACCAGAGAACACTTCTCTGGGGAATCAGAAACGAAAGTCAATCTCTGTGTCCAGATGTATGACTCCCTAAAATTTCTCATGGGAGCAGGCTTAATCATCTGAATGCTTTGCTGCAATTCTCAAACTCCTGCGATTAGCCTGCTGCACTCCTTTTTGCTGGAGATAATAATTACGGCGCGAAAAAGGGGGAGAACTCGACTCAGGGCTTGTTTGGCAGATTTCTGGAAGACAAGCCTCCTGCAGGTGCAAAGGCTCAATTTCTGGCTGAAATGGTTCCTTTTCTGGCTGAAATGGTGGAAAACCCAAGTTTTCCTCTTCATCAGTCACAACAGCACTAGGAATGGGACTACATGGCCCATGAGTCATCACATGATCTCAGATTCAAGTACACAACCATGGACACGTGAAAGCATGGATAATAGTGAATCCTATATTTTGACTATACCTGAGCTGGAAACATACTGTACAACTGCATTGGAGTACCTAGAAAGACCTTCAAACACTTATTTGGAGCATGGGCAAGTTAAACCATGGATATTGAATCTGTGAATAAGGGAGTTGTAGTGTATTAGAAGCATGGGTAAAGTTCAATTACTAGTTCCTTTCCTTCTAAGCCATTTTGGTTCTCCATTTACAAGCAGTCCACAAGTTATGAACAAGATAGGTTCTGTAGATTTGTTCTTAAGTTGAATTTGTATGTAAATCAGAATAGATATGTTCTAAAAGTGTAACTCTAGCTATATAAATAAATAAAATTTTATTTGTATACCGCTCTATCTCCCCGAAGGGACTCAGTGCAGTTTCCAGCATAGTTAAAACATTCAATTTCCAACACAAAAATATACAATTTCAACACAAAAATATACAACTCAACCCTAATAAAACAATGACATAATTACTATGACACAACATACTCATACAGAATGAAAACCAGTTCAATGCTATATATAGCTTTAGCACAGCAGGTTAAACCTCCAGTTGCAGTAAATCTTGTCAGTTGAACAGCTGACAGTTCAAAGCCTGGGTCAGGGTGAGTTCCTGGCCTTTAGCTCAGCTTCTGCCTACCTAGCAGTTCAAAAGCAAAATGTGAGATGAGTAGGTACCGCTTAAAAGCGGGGAGGTGTTTTAAGGCACCCATAAAGAAATGCTAGAAAAATGCTGGCAATTAGATTAAGTTCTTTGGCAGGGAAATGAAGCAACAGCACCCCCCCCCCACACACACACACACACCTCCCCCCAGTGGTCAGAACTGAGCACGAGCCTCCAAAATGCTAAAGATGGGAAAAGCCTATCTATCTATTTATCTATCTATGTACAGTTGTTTGTCTTGTCAGTATATAAACAGCATTGAATGTTTGCTCCATATGTATGTTCTGTGATCTGCCCTGAGGCCCTTTCGGGGTGGGAAGGGCGGAATATAATTACTGTAAATAAATTTTATATATGTGTGTGTGTGTATGTGTGTGTGTTTTGGATAGCATAGGGAAGGGTTAACACCTCTGTGTTGTTTGTTTTGCTGTCTGTTCAGAAGATTTTGCCACACTGTCTCTGTGACAATTGGATTTTGAACATGTTGGCTTGTTGTGGAAACAAGGATAGTGATAAAGCTTCAATGGAGACTCTTCCAGGAGTGAATTTACCTTCCTGGGGGTAGATTTCTCTCACTTCCTATTGTGTCACCCCCCCCCCCCCCCCACTATTCTTAACTATAAGTTGCATGTAAGTTGGGTGTTTGTAACTCTGGGACTGCCTGTATTTAAACTTACAGCTCCTAAAAACCACAGCTAAGGTATAGGAAATTAAAGTCTTAAAGATATCCTTAGAAACCTTTCTTTTTTTAGAATCTCATCACTTAAAACTATGACAAAAGAAATAATTTTTTGCACGATGAACTCAGCATCCAGGAATGATTTCTGTAAAAAAGCTTGTCTGCTATCCACATTGTTGTCTTTGTGGCACCAGCTCCCAGCCTTCTCCTCCTCCAAACATTTTAAATATTTTAAGAGGTCTAGATCTCTCCAAAAACATTCAGGTCCTTTTGCCTCTGGGGCAGTTTTAGATTTTGTTTTGCTTTGCAGTTTGTGGAATGTGCTTGTCAAGGTTTTATGCTGCACTGGTTCTTAGTTATTTATTATGACCTAAATCCAACTATTTGTTCTAAGAAGAGTAACCCCATTAAATCAATGACAACATGATAAGCCAGTGCTTATATAAGTCTGATTGATATGATGGAACTTCTCTAGCAGAGATGAACAACTGATTTTTGGGCTTGTGATTCCTACTGTCCCATTGTTATGCTTTTGATGCTGTGCAATGCCTAGTTTTATCAGGCACTTAATACATGCAAACAAAACACATTATAAGATATCCTTGATACAACAAGACAACCACATCAATATCTGACATCTGACAAACTTTGAAATTGACCTGGAGTCCTTTCATACTGTGGTGGGCTCTTGATATCTGCCAGGGTTCGGTTCCAGGACCTCCTATGGATGCTCAAGTCCCATTTCATATTATGGTGTAGTGAAAGGTGTGACTTATATAAAATAAGAAAATAAATAATTACTTTCCGGATTTTAAAAAACTAATCTAAAGCTGTGGATGGTGGAATCTGTGGGTGATGAAGCCAACTGTAATATAATGCTATGATTTAACTGTAAGCACAATTCCTAAATGTTATGTCATCCTGGAGCATAGTCTGATGGAATAATGGATAACTCTGAACACTCTTCCTTAAAGTGAAAATCTCACAATTGCATAAGACAGAACCATTGCACAAAATAGAATAATTGTGCTATAATTGTGTAAAAACCTCTCCAACTCCTTTCCTGGCTCGTTCATGCATGAGAGTACTCCTGCTAGAGGAAAAAGGAGAACTTTGCCAATATAGTTGAGCTTTTTAAAAACAAAAAGAACAGTGGCAGAGAGAACAGATATTAGCAGCAATTATAAATGGGGACATCTTATTTCTTTGGTTTTGCTTACTTGTGTGGGATACTTTATCCGAACAGCAGAGGTGGGGTGGGAGTTCCTGATGGATGTTTCCTGAGGTGGCATATCTGTAAGATTCTGGAAGAACAAGAGTTGATATCTTTATTTTCTCATTTTAATTACCATCATGTTATCACTTTCTATTTTCTAATAAAGGTTCCAACAGCTCAGACTGTTGATACAAAGCACTTCCTTTTGTAGACAAAATGTCCAGTTCTCTGCACCACAATATTCATGACCTGATCTCTCCCTGTCTTACACAAAAAAATACATTGAGAAATGTTTAATTAAAAGCCTCAGCATCCACTATCCAGCCTGGTCACTGTATAAACTGGATGGCAGATTCTGGGGATTGTAAGCTTCCTGCCTGGGCTTTATGTAACTATTCATGAATTAATTTCAAACATTTATAACAGGGCACTGCAGTAGAGTCTCACTTATCCAACATTCTGGATTATCCAATGCATTTTTGTAGTCAATGTTTTCAATACATCGTGATATTTTGGTGCTAAATTCGTAAATACAGTAATTACTACATAGCATTACTGTGTATTGAACTACTTTTTCTGTCAAATTTGTTGTATAACATGATGTTTTCGTGCTTAATTTGTAAAATCATAACCTAATTTGATGTTTAATAGGCTTTTCCTTAATCTCTCCTTATTATCCAACATATTCTCTTATCCAACATTCTGCTGGCCTGTTTACGTTGGATAAGCGAGACTCTACTGTATTTAGATGCATGTTTTGTAAGGGGTATAGCATTAGTTGCAGCAGCCTACTCAAATATCATATGGACCCCAAACATTGACAGTTGCTCACTTCTGTTTTTAAAACTGTCTTTCCTAATGTTGGGCCACAAAAATAAGGTTAAAACAAGCACTTTTCAAAGGAGCAATAACACAGAAAGTGGCAAGAAAATCCTGAAACAAAAGAATGTTAGACAAAGGTACAGAAAATAATTTAACTAGACAGCTTCTAGCAAGTTAAAACAATTCAGTGAGAAAGAATCATTCATAGCCCAGAGGGTTTTGTGGGGAAGAAAGGTTTTAATCCACTGATGCCAAGCCATTAGAGCAGAAACTTTATAAATTGCCGTGGGAAAGCTGCAATTAGTTGCAATGTTATTCAGAGCTTGGATGGAAAGAGTTACTTGCAATTCACATCTTATTTTGCAGTTTTATCATTGTTTGGACTTTTAAAAATGGAAAAGGGAACATTTTTGCAGTGTAACTGTAACACCAAGGGTGTTTTTTTTTAACAGTTTTTATAGTTGCACAGGTGTGTGAGTTTACAAAACAGAGGAAAAGTATCACACAGTTCTAGTCCACTTTGAGTCCCCCACCTGGGATGAGAAAAGCGATATATAAGTGAAGTAAATAAATAGTCCTACCTTCACACATGTGGATACTGATATGATAGCAAGATGGCATGAAATGTGCATTTCCTGCCAGAATCCAGAGGAACTACTGTGGGGAGTGTCTTGGTGTTATGAAAGTAACGACAGTATGCAGTTTCAGAAAGTAACACGTATGTTAGCTGGAATCCTATACACAGTTGTGGCTGAATTAATGGAAAATTTCCCCAGCAACTCAACTGCACTCCTGCACCCAATACCTCTGTTATACTCTTCAGTATCTAAGCATATTCCCACAATATTCTTTAATCCCGAAAGTGTTGCTTATTTAATAATCTGGTCAAAACCAATACTGGCTGAGTATCCTCCACCCTGAATTCAGAAATACTCCAAAATCCAAAACTGCCCACATGATTGGCTGAGACAGCGGCACCATTGCTTTCAATGGTTCAATGTACATACACTTGTTTCATAAACAAAGTTATTTAAAACATTGTATAAAATTATTCTCAGGCCATAAGTATAAGGTGTATTTGAAGCAGAAATGAATTTCTTATATGCAAATACAAGTACAGTAGAGTAAAATATGAAAATAAATCTGAAATCCCAAATCTTCCTAATTCTGAACACCTTGGATAAGGGATAATCAACTTGTATTATCACAAATATCAATCAGTTTGCTCTGCCAAATTTCCATTTCCCCCCGTTCTAGGCTTCAAATAAGGGGGATTTACCCATATTTTCAATTATTTCTTCCTGATTTATCTAGTTTTTCACATTTGAATTAAGCCACAACTTAATCCTGTGCATGTTTACTCAGAAGTAAATCTCTCCATATTTAGTGGGTCTTATTTTGAATAATTTAATTGGAAATTCTACACATATTTATGTGGAAGAAAGCCATACCGAACTCAATGGAATTAACTTCAAAGGAGCTAAATGTGTAGCATAGAATTGTAGTTTTGAGTTAGCAGGGATCATCCTTTACTTTTACCAGAACAGCAAAACATTGTGAAATCTACCTAATGACTTTCCAGAAAACAATGGTTTATATTTTAAAGGAAATAGAGATAGAGTTAAAATATCTACTTATTATTGCTACTACGTAGATTCAAGAAGCCACTACCAAAATCTGAGAAGAAATTTAAACCTGCGCCCCACATTTGAGCAGCATCTTTAAGTGCAATGAGAGTTAAAGAAGTCACTTTTAAAAAATTCCCATAATGTTCTTCTAAAATTTTATTAAGATCTTGACCAACGAGACTCTGTACATAGAATTCCAATAGCAAGTTCTACAAAAGATAGTAGGAATTTTGTACATCCTGGCTCTGTTCCTTCTAAAATAAGCACATTCTCCCATTTGATCTCTAAAGGGTATAATTAGTTTGTTCAATTTATTCTGGGAAAAATTGCAATGAATTGTTTTAACAGCTATTCCATGCACCAAATCCCACAAGGTATTTTCCAATCAAGCTACCAGTCACTCTTTAAAGGTAAGAAGTACATTCATTATATATTTTAGGACATATTTTTACAGTGAGAACATTGTACATTAAATCTTTTCAAGTTGTCATTCCCATGGTGATTTGGCAATGTATAAATTTTAGGGTATTGTGCGCTGCATGTAAAGGGATTGGAAGTGTTCTACACGGGGGGGGGGGGGGGGATCACTATGTAATTATTAAAATATAGTTCGATAGCACATGTTAAAATATATTTTTGAAATCTAAGTAATGACATTCCAAAGACTGCTAACAAGCTTATTACAGTGAAGTTCTTGGAACATTTGTCTAGTGTTTGTATGTGTCATCAAGTCACCTGTGTACTTACAGCAACCCCATGCATTTCATAAGGTTACATCCTCTGACTATGGCACTTGGCATTTTTGATGGCCTCCTACCCAAGTATTAACTTGGGCTGATCATGCTAAGTTCATTTAGAATATGTAGATCCTTTTCTAGTAAGAAACCCAGATGAATTTGGCAATGAGCATGACTTAAAGCTCCACAGAAAGAGAAACGTCTTTCATATACAAAACATAGCAATGATAGGAACAATGAAATTAAAATCAATTAAATTATGATGAAAGGGAGGCTTGGAGGTCTCTCATTCACAGGGCTGCCATCAACTCCATGGCAGATAACAAAACCAACAAACTTATTAATTAAGTTAGGAGATTTGCCAACAGAAAGGAAAAGGAAAAGAAATTAAAATTGGAATTCCAGTACTATTGTTTCTCTTATACTTTATTGCTATTAATAAGTAGGAACATTATTAATAATGGCCAAGGTCCTGTATCAGAGTCTGCATTTGTAACTTTATGAAACTGTAGCTACATTGCAGAAACACAACAAATCACATCTTGTGATCTGCAAAAATACACATCCAGCATTACCAAGAGTGTTCAAAGAGAACAGCACAGCTGGTGCTATTGTACATCAAGTCATGATGCATCAGTCACACCACAATTGTGCAATAGGTGCTCATAATTGTAAAGTCCCATAAATGAATAGGAATGCTGTGGCATTACTTAATTCAGTTTTGTGCACATACAAGACTTGCGCCAACTTCACACCCTTCGTGATCTGCTACATTGATTTTTAGAGCAGGATTCTGTACTTATTATAATAATATTATGTGCACTTTAGAACTCACTGCTGGTGAAAACAGCTCAGTGACCATCGCAGCTATAAATGAATTCTACATTCACTTAAATTGCCAGCATCACAGCTATATTGATTTTAACAAAATTAGAATGTCATCTCTAGCTCTTCAGTAAAATCACAAAGATTAACATCTGAAGAATTCACAGTGGGCTGGGAAGGGAGAGGAGACATCTCTGTAATTTTAAAATCCCATTTCATAAGTATTCTGTGTGTATTCCGAATTGTATCTAAACCAGGGTTGTTGTATGTATTCCGGGCTATATGGCCATGTTCTAAAAGTATTCTCTCCTGACACTTCGAAACGTCAGGAGAGAATACTTCTAGAACATGGCCATACAGCCCGGAATACATACAACAACCTTGTGATCCCAGCCATGAAAGCCTTCGACAACACATTGTATCTAAACCAGATTGTCTTGCTTTGGGCTTCAGAATAAAGAAGGGGTGGGGGTGTCATGTAATCCAGGAAAAGCTGTAATGCTGATGACATTGGAAGAAGACACAGAAAAAATGAATTAATGATATCAAATGGCTTCCATATAAGCAGAGCAGAAAAATTAGTGATGTTCAAAACTTAAATATTCTGTCCAAGGTGCTGAACTCATAAGTAGTATGATAGAGAATAGGGCTCAGCACCATGGATAGCTCCTTGAAAGTCTAAACTAAAAGGTGGCATGTTTTCAGTACCCCACTCACATGCATTCTACAACCTTCATCTGTCTACTCTACATGTTGAATACTGGATATGAACATATGTGCACACAACTGGGTTTATGGTAGCTGACGGTCTATTATCCTCATGGTAGCCCCTCCTGCTTCCCTGAAAGTCCAAAGCATAGGATCAGAAAATCCTGTTGGATGACAGAAGTAGTGTTGTGGTCCTTAAAACCAGGCAGACAGAGGTGCAAAGTTTATTAACAAGTTTAGAGCCATGTGGGAGGTTCTCCACTATTTTATTCCAGGTGAAAAACTGAAGGTTCGGAGGAGGTATTGAAATACATACGATGCTCATTTTCACATCAAATCTAAGTGACTTTACAAGCTTTTTAGTATACAGTATGCTCTCCACTTTTACAGTCATAAGGACATAGGACCCCCACAAAAGTGGGAAAGCCGCAAATAAAATAGCTGCCTATTATCCAAGAGAGTTTATCTGTAGAAATCTCTAGGTCCTCCAGCATGCCTGGAAGTTGAGTACATAATTGTGATGGACAACCTAGAGATTCCTAGAGAAATCTTATTACTCTAATCTACAAAGAATCAAATCCATACAAGTAAAACCCACAAATATAGAGCTTCCTTATAAAATAAAATAAAATAAAATAAAATAAAATAATGAATATATTTAATAGTTATGTTTCCCAGATCTCATATAAAATACACACACCTCAGGGAGACAAAAAGAATAAAAACTCATGCAAATATCTAACCATATTAACGTATTAAGAATAACTTTGCCAACTAATTAAGGATACGACTGCTGTTTAATTAGATAAAAAGGAACATTATTAAATCAATTAAAATGTATAAATTGGCAAAACTTCAATAGGTGTTCTAAATTTTCTTTTTGTTGGTGCTGTTTTTTTAAATAAAAAAATCCATATTTCTTAATTAGTAACAGGATACATTTGAGTTCAACAGACAACTACAGGCTGAATATTCTTTAAACAAAATGCGTGGTAACAAAAGGAATTTTTATTATTATTTGGAAGGAGGGAGAGAATTTAGAATACCTGTATTTTCATATACATAGAATCAGAATCATAGAATATTAGAATTGGCAGAGACCACATGGGCCATCTAGTTCAACCTCCTGCCATGCAGGAAAAGCACAATCAAAGCATCCCCGACAGATGGCTATCCAGCTTCTGTTTAAAAGCTTCCAAGGAAGGAGCTTCCACCACACTCCAAGGCAGAGAATTCCACTGCTGAACAGCTCTTCCAATCAGGAAGTTCCTCCTAATGTTCAGGTGAAATCCCCTTTCCTGTAATTTGAAACCATTGCTCCGAGTCCTAGTTTCTAGGGCAGCAGAAAACAAGCCTACTTCCTCTTCCTTAAGACACCCTTTCACATGTTTATACATGGCTATCATGCCTTCTCTCAACCTTTTCTTCTGCAAACTAAACATACCCAGCTCTTTAAGACGCTTCTCATAGGGATTCATGGTCTCCAGATCTTTGATTATTTTAGTTGCCCACCTCTGGATACCTTCCAGTTTGTCAATATCTCTTTTAAACAGTATTCCAGGTAGGTCTAACCAAAGATGAATACAAAGGCACCATAACTTCCCTCAATCTAGACCAGTGGTTCCCAACCTTTTTTTGACTAGGGCCAACTTTGACCGGGGCCCATTTTGACCAGGGACCACTATCCAACATTAATACCAAAAGGGTTACAAATCGGTTTTGGTCAACTTGAGATTCAGTTTGGTTATTTAGGGTGCTGATCCAGAAAACTGCATTGGATAGACCACATCAGCTCTAGTTTCTGAAACAGAAAATATGCCATCCAGTAGTCGCCATCTGCTTGCCCACAGAAAATCTTATTTAATAATCTAGAGCTGATGTGGTCTATCCAATGCAATGGTCAGCTCTGCAGAAAGGAGCGGAAATAAAATAAAATAAGAAATAAATAAATAGGAAGGAGGTTCGCAGGCCGGATTTTTGTTCTTGCCGTCCACTGCTGGGCCACGGCACACAGGTTAAGAACCACTGATTTAGACACTATGCTTCTTTTGATACAGCCCAAAATCCCATTGGTTCTTTTAGCTGCTGCATCACACTGTTGGCTCATGTTGAACTTGTTGTCCATAAAGACTCCAAGATCTTTATCACATGGACTGTTGTCAAGCCAGGCATCACCCATCCTGTATCTTTGCGTTTCATTTTTTTCTGCCTAAGTGTAGTATCTTACACTTGTTCCTGTTGAATTTCATTTTGTTAGTTTGTCTAATCTGTTATGGCAGGCATGGGCAAACTTTGGCCGTCTGGGTGTTCTGGACTTCAACTCCTACAATTCCTAACAGCTAAAGTCAATGTCTGTGTTACAGTCATTTTGAATTCTGATCCTCTCCTATGGAGTATTAGCTATACCTAATTTGGTGTCATCTGCAAATGTGATAAATATTCCCTCTAAACCTTCATCCAAGTCATTAATAAAGATGTTGAACAGTGCTGGGCCCAGGACTGAACCCTGCGGCACTCCACTAGTCATTTCTTTTCAAGATGAAGCGGAACCATTGGTGACCACCCTTTGGGTTTGGTCGCTTAACCAATTACAGAGCCACTTAATATTAGCATTGCCTAGCCCACATTTGACTAGTTTGTTTGCAAGAAGGTCATGGGGGACCTTGATGAAGGCCTTGCTGAAATCAAGATATGCTACTTCCATAATATTCCTTGCATCTACCAAATTAATGAACTGCCCTGTAGATGGGACCCCATGTCCAAGAGACATGGGTCCAAAGACAAAATTAATTTGTTTCATGTACAACCTTATACATAAAGCCTGAAGCCAACTTTATACAATGTTTTTAATAATTTTGTGCATGAAACAAAGGTTGCATACATTGAACCCTCAGAAAGAAATGGTGTTACTATCTCAAACACCCATATCAACAATTTTGCATTTTGGAGTAGTTTAGATTTTGGAATTTTGATTAAGGAATGCTCAACCTGTATTAGATTAAAACTGCTTTCAGCAAAAAAAAAATACAATTTGTAATATTTTCCATTCCTTATGACAGTAAGACATCAGAACCAAGGTAGCCTAAAGCAGTGAACAAGTATGTGCTTAGCATTCATCCCAATTAATTTAAAAAGCCAGAGCGTTGCCAATTAATTATCTAAACTTTTCATTTAGTATGAAAAACCATAAAGGAATCCAGTAGCACCATTGAGCCTAGGAAGAAGGAAATTATACATTAAGTTTTCATTAATTCAGTCCACCCCATCTAATGCAATGGGGTCCATAAAAGGTCAGGCTAGAAATATCTTTTTCCCCATTTTGTCTCGAAGGTTCTACTAGATTTTATGAAGTCTTTTTATGCTGAAAAAGACTAAGGACCTCATCACATTAAGAGTGGGATTCACCATGCATTGTGGCAAATCCAGCAGGGCAGGCGGGGGCACCCTGCATCTCCCAACTTACCCCTTACCCCATCCTACAGGGGGAAGCATGCACCGCCTGGCTTCCTTCCATTGTTGCCTATGCAACTTGGGAAACCTCCCGTGTTGCCACCACAATGGCTTACCACACTCCCACTTTACTCGTGGCACTGAGCCCCACTGGAAGTTGATTGAGGGTATAGGATTGGAGCTGTCGGACTCCATGCTGCAAGTGAGGAGGGAGTCTCACACAACAGGCTATTTTGCCCATCTGATGAGGCTGTAAAAATGGAATATCTTGTTGAATTTTAGCTTCGGTTTAGTATTAAATGTAATGTACATGCTAACTGTTGTGGATCTAGGCATATGAATGAAAGCTTCTTCCTCAGGTAAGTGGAGTGTGTGGAATGAACTTCAGACACCTGCAGCTCTGTGGCACAATCCAGTGGGGAAGATCTATTCCACTCAAATGGAAGCACTGTACGTATAATCACTAATAGTACCTGTGAGATTCTATTACAAGTTAAGTATCCCTTACATAAAACCTTGGGACCAGAAATGTGTAGGAATTTGGATTTTTTAACATTACTGTACCTATATTTGTAGGAGCTCCGGTGGCGAAGTGCATTAAAGCACTGAGCTGGAGACCGAAAGGTCCCAGGTTCAAACCTCGGGAGCGGCGGGAGCGGCCTCTGTTAGCTCCAGCTCCTGCCAACCTAGCAGTTCGAAAACATGCCAATGTGAGTAGATCAATAGGTACCGCTCCGGCGGGAAGATAATGGCGCTCCATGCAGTCATGCCAGCCACATGACCTTGGAGGTGTCTACGGACGACACCGGCTCTTCGGCTTAGAAATGTAGATGAGCACCAACCCCCAGAGTCAGACATGACTGGACTTAACGTCAGGGGAAACCTTTACCTTACCTATATTTGTATATGCTCAATAATTAAATATCTGAAGGCCATTTTATACACAGTATTTTGAGAGCAAAGGTGTTATTGTCTCAGCTATTCATATGGACAATTTTGAGTTTTGGAGTATTTTGGATTTCAGAATTCCAGATGGCGGTTTCCAATCTGTATTTATATAGTGGTGGTCTCAGGCTGATCACAGATGATACAGAATGTGAGTATTTCTTTCTATGGTTGTGTAAACCTGTTCCCACATACTTGAAGATAAACTCTACTGAACTCATCTGGTCTTGGATTATAAAGTGCACAATGTGTAAAGTACTGGTTCTGAGGTTTTTTTTTCTATCTGTGAAAACAGTAAGATATTGTCAGATAATTTTTTAGGCAATTTCTAGGAAAAGGTTTTTCAAGAAGACCACTGTGTAAAAGCTTTTGGGAATTGCCAGTCTCCTGCTGAAATAACATGAATGTTATCTCCACATATTAAAACAGCAATGTCAATAGCTTGAGGATATAACATTGGAATTTCTTGTTTAAGCGGTGTTATTGGAGTGGAATATTACTTAGATCAGCATCACTCTTTCCTCGGAAGTAAACTGAAATGCAGGAGATATCTTGACATTGATTTAAGGAGATCTGCACGGCTCTTGGATGGTTATGCCACAGTTTAATACACTACCAAGAATTACCATGGGGACAGGGGTATATCTTGGGCAGCAATCGAACTAATATTATCTGGAATTTAAGTCTCATTCAATAAGCCTTACTAATAAATAAGTTTTAAGATCTGGATATAAAATAATGGCAGTAGAAATTCTATATGCTCTGTGGAATGCTGTGGTCCTATTCTACAAAACACTGCCATAATGTGAAGAATATTGACCTCAGCTGCCACCCTGACGCTGGCAAGAAAAACAAATGCCCAGCTCAGCGCTGTTGAGTTCCAGCTATTTCCTTTTATGCAGCCTAAACGTATTTATTTGCACTAAGACCATACTGAACTCAATGATGCTTTCCTGTGAGCAACCATGAATAGTTTTAGATAGTCAAAACAGCTACATTTATTTTCTGAAATTATAACTTTTGCTCCACATAATGTTCCTGTGGGTATGCCTAGCAACTAAATAGTCCATATCTGAGCAAAATCCAATCTGCCAGTTCCATTATAGGAACTATGTGATCTGCAGTAACACATTGGGTAAGCAGTTCTCCATCTACACCAGAGCCTTGTTATTGGGCGAGTCTATAGTATTCCTGAACTAAAATCTGCTGGAGACATACAGTCATATCTTAGTCTGGTAGGAACTCAGGACCAATGGCCGCACATCTCCTAATTCTGGAGTAAAGTCATATAAATGCCTGTAACTCCAAATCTATTTGTGATTCCTCCCTCCCTCCGCACCTCAATTTTTGAAACCCTGAAACCCCAAAAAAGCATTTACCATATTATGCGAATCTAATGTACACCCTAATTTTGGGAAGGTAATTTAGTAAAAAAGGTGAGCATTAGAATCGAGTTAGAAACCAAGGAGCTGAGTGAGCTCTTGCAGTTAGCTCCAGCTTCTATCAATCTAGCAGTTCGAAAACATGCAAATGTGAGTAGATCAATATGTATCGCTTCAGTGGGAAGGTAACGGCGCTCCATGCAGTCAAGCCAGCCACATGACTTTGGAGGTATCTATAGATAATGCCGGCTCTTCAGCTTAGAAATGGAGATGAGCACCAACCCCCAGAGTTGGACACAACTAGACTTAATGTCAGGGGAAAACCCTTACCTTTACCCTAGAATTGAATAAACACTAGACATATGCACAAAATTCGTTCTTATTCTTTTTTGTTTTCCATTTATTTGGTAGCACGAAACAGGAAGCCCCCTACGCACGTGAAACTCAGCTCGACACGAAAGCCTGCTTTTGTGTGGAGCTGAAATTCCATGCGTGCACGCTTCTTCTCTTGCTCATCCTCCCTCACTCACTCCCTCATGCCCAAAATGCCTCACATTCACTCATGGGAGTCGTGATTGGGCAGCCCCACATCCGGACCTCGGCATCATGGTGGAAGGAACCACATCCCCTCCCTCCTTTTATTTATTTACAGCATTTATATTCCGCCCTTCTCACCCCGAAGGGGACTCAGGGCGGATCACATTACACACATCAGGCAAACATTCAATGCCTTTTAACATAGGACAAAGATAAGCAACAAACATAGCTCCGAGCGGGCCTCGAACTTATGACCTCCTGGTCAGTGATTCATTGCAGTTAATTACACTGGCTTGCTCTCCCGTCTGCGCCCCGGGCTTGTGTGTGTGGGTGTGTGACTGTGCCGGCACTTGGCTACAGACAGGCACTGACAGGCATGCATATGTGCTTTCCAGACCTGCCTGCGCCCCGCCACACACACTCTCTCTCTTTCCAAGGAGAGTGTGTGTGGGGCGTGCAAGCAGGTCTAGAAAGCTTGCGAGCGCCTCTCAGTGCCTGCCTGCAGCTGAGTGCCTGCACAGTCACACATCCCACCACACACACACACGCTCCGCCTCCCACCACACTCTCCAAGGGGAAAGGAGGGGCAATGATTCTTTCCTGCTTGCTTGCTGGGGTCTAGATGTGGGGTTGCCTGGCCATGACTCCTGTGAGTGAATGTGGGGCATTGTGGGTGTGAGGGAGGGAGGGAGGGAGGGAGGAGGAAGAGAAGAAGCACAGTGCCTGACAGGCAGCTGGGTGCCTCAGGAAGGGGAGCCAGTGGGTGGAAAGCCCCCCCCCCCATAATGGACCAATTTTCGGGCCCTGAAACAAAACAACTGAAAGCAACCCTCCCATTTTTGGGAGGTTTACCAAGAACGGATTGGGCCCCACAATGAAAGCTGAAAATGAAAATGGGATAAGCTTTTACCTGAATGCACACCACTAATAAATATGGTAGTTTTAGTCTATGTTACAGCCACTGGGGATTAGACATTTCTGGCTGCTCAGGAAAGTACTGACTACTGAGTTGTTCAGACCCAGGGGTAAACTGTTCTTTCCACGCCATAGAGATTTGGCCCCAGTGTATTAAGGGATGGACAAAGTCTTTACCATCCACAGAGTCCTAAATAATTAAAAATAATGGAAACTGCTAAATGGTCATTGGTAAAGACATTTAATTCACTACCCCGCTGGCCATCCCATTGACTTTAGCCAATTGAATAGTTAATACCATGTTCAGTATTCAATACCTTATTAAAGCCAGTACTACATTTATGGTTCACTTACATGTGCATTGATTTGTTAATAATGAATATAGTCTTTCCAAATACTAATTAATCAAGTATAAATAGAAAATGTATTTGTTAATGATAACAAATTTTATCAGCCAAGGATGAAATTAAAAAAAAAAACAAATAAATACATTAGTTATCTATTTGTGTGTATTTTACAATTTTTGTCATCTAAAATGTCTGCTAAGATCTGCCTCTTTTTTGTATACATGTGACTCAGATGTGGGGGCCCTTCTCAGTGGCCCAATCTGAAAGTGAACCCTCTGGATCCACAGACTTTGCCCGTTCCTGTAGTAGACAGCAATGGGGATAGATCTTCATTCTGCAAATAACTTCACTAACTAGTTTATTATTACAACTTACATAAATTGTAAGTATGACAAAGCTCAGGTCTTAGGCTAACTCATGATCAGTCACTATTTCCAACCTTCACTTTACCAGTCTTGCTTTAAACACAGTATGTAGATATGCTCAACTGTCACAGTGAAATATAATCCCAGTTTATAAGCAATCTGCAGGGCCACCAGCACTTCATATATAAAAAATCATTTTTCCCACTAATTAAGGGAGCCGACGCTGCCAAGTAAGTGACAAGGGAACAGGACAACCACTAGATGAAAGGAAGTGAATTGACATGATCTGCTTACCGAATTCCCAGCACTATCACACTAAAACATTAAAACACCACTTTCTCTATTGAGGAATAACACTTGTAACTCACAATGAACAGTTATAGTAACTCCTATACATGCATTATATCAGAAAGCATGATGCTAATGCTGGCACTGCAGTCCAAAAGGCAGCAGAAAGGGTTGGATTGGGATGCCAGATGTCTTCCCATTTACGTCAGCTTGTTTCTTAAATTCCTCTCCATCGTGAAGAGGATTACCCTCTCTCCAGGATGCATTGCCTTCTTAGGGTGCATTCCACTTGGCACTCTACGGCAGCAGATCCAGCATTCATTTTAGTATGAGATCTAATAGCTATCATTGCTTGATCCTTATTTTAAAGCCCGTAACAGAAGCTGAACTAATTTCTACAATGCCTGGGGCAAAATAAAAGAAGGCAGTCTCCAAGGAAAAGCTGTCACAGAATGGATCCATTGCTGTTTGAAAATTACTGTCAGTACACCACAGTAGGGGCTTGGAATAATAATAATAATAATAATAATAATAATAATAATAATAATAACAACAGCAACAACAACTTTATTTTTATACCCCGCCTCCATTTTCCCGCAGAGACTCGGGGCGTCTCGGGCTGTGGCACAGGCTGGAGAGCAAGCCAGCTGCAACCAGCTGCAATGAATCACTCTGACCAGGAGGTCATGAGTTTGAGGCCCGCTCGGAGCCTATGTTTGTCTTGTCTTTGTTCCATGTTAAAAGGCATTGAATGTTTGCCTATATGTGTAATGTGATCCGCCCTGAGTCCCCTTCGGGGTGAGAAGGGCGGAATATAAATGCTGTAAATAAATAAATAAATAAATAAATAAACATGGGGCCAAGCCCAAATTTCCACATCAGACAAGATAAAATACAATTCACAGTAAAAACAAATATAATTGACCTTTAACACAGATTAAACCGCCATTTTAAAAATAATAAAGTAACAAATAAAACCACCAAGTAAAAACAATACCGCAGTTAAAACGGTAGAAGGCTGGGTAGTGGTGCAAGAAGTGCATAATTAAAACCTGATGAGGTAGATAAAGTGCTGTAGTATAAAAAGGGAGTTCGGGGTAGGATAATCGAGGAGAGTAATTAACAAGGGCAAGAAAACAATACATCAGGCCCAGTAATAGTCCATACTGAAGAGGATATTCTTGTGATCAGTTGTTGAAAGCACACTGGAAGAGCCAGGTTTTCAAGACTTTCTTAAAGGCTGCTAGGGTGGAATAACTGCAGAAAGGTTAAAAACATGAATTTAAAAACCCAGTTTTTTTTAAAACCTGAGAGACCATCTCTCTAAGAATCTCTGGGACCTCTAGCATGATGACCTACAGATTCCTAGAGAGATGTTCCCTATAGAAATCTCTTGGTTCCCCACCATGACTTTGTGGTCAACCGGAGGATCTATACATTCCTAGAGATAACGTTTTAATTAAATCCAGTCTACGAACATCCTTCCTCTTTATGTTATTTTATTAATTTTATTTCCACTCCTTTCTGCAGAGCTGACCATTACACTGGATAGACCACATCAACTCTAGATTATTAAATATGGTTTTCTATGGACAAACAGATGGCGACTACTGGATGGCATATGTTATGTATCAGAAACTAGAGCTGATGTGGTCTAGCCAATGCAATTTTCTGGCTCAGCACCAAACACCAAACAGAATCTAAAGTTGACAAAAAGCTGATTCATTACCCTTTTGGTACTAATGTTGGAGAGTTGTCCCTGGTCAAAGTGGGTCCTGGTCAAGTGGGCCCTAGTCAAAGTGGGCCCTGGTCAAAAAAAGGTTGGGAACCACTGCACTAAAGTCAAATCTTCAAATGTGAAGGGTTTGTCTTTAGTGGATATAGTTGGTTTATTCTGAATAATTTAATTGGAAATCCTACACATGCTCACCTGGAAGACATCCATACTGAACTCAACAGAATTAACTTCCAAGGAGCTATATGTGTAGCATAGGATTGTAATTTGGAATTAGCCATGGTTCATCCCTTGCTTTTTACCAAAACAGCGATGGATTGTTAAATTTGCCTAATGACTTAAGAGAAGAATTTGCCTTTCCCAGATGATATTTAATTGCTTATGTTTTAAAGGAAATACAAATAAAGTGTTTATTTATTATTGTAACTCAATTCAAGAATCCACTGAGATGAAATTCAAGGCCGTGCAACCAACATTTAAGCAGCACCTTTAAGTGCAATTGAAATGCATGCTAAGAACTTCTATTACTATACCATAACGTAAGTTTGGAATGTTATAAGATCTTGATCAATGAGATTCTGCATATAATAAAATTCCAGTAACAGTAAGCCCCTATTAAAAATGGTCACCACAATCTCTTGGCAGCAAAACTTACGCAGGAAGTCACTATTAAAATGGTCCCTACTATTCCACCCCATCTCAAGTGCCCAAAATAAGGACTTACTATTAAAATGCCTCTGCAGAAAAGCTTGTGCAGAAAGCCCTTATAAGTGGACAGCATTCCGCAAATGGGGTGCCAAAACAGAGAAGGCCCTCCCATGCCCTCTTAGGGTATTTTCTCTACTTATCTCCTTCCAAGACTGTGGCAGGTTGCAGTGTGTGCTATATCTGGCATTCTTTTTATGCCCTAAGGAATCTTAATTTATCATGGCCATTTACACACCTTTCCTGTACTCTGCTTCTTTTGAAACAAGCTGTAAAACTGCAGAAGGTTATTTATGTGCCTCATTGTCTGAGAAAGCTATTTGTGGAATTAACAGGTGCTCACACAATATTCTGCATAAAGCAATTTATAGGACACAAAGGGTTAGGCCAAAAGTATGACTTCACAGAAAGCGCTGAATAACACCAGTGCTGATTACTGTTTATTATTCAAATATGGTCATGATCTGAGCACTATTTACTGTAATAAAACCAAACAACCATTTCTTGGTCAATAGCAAGTGGAAAATGATAAAACCAACCAAATATAGTCTATACAGGTATCCTCCTTCAACTGTTTATACAAATTTAATGTTACACAAAAAGCACTTATGGAAATATTCACATTTGAAATGAATTAATTGAGCACCTGTAAGACTGCATCCAAAACCTAGTACACATTAACACATTGCTATTTCATTTCATATTATGACCTAACATTTAAAGCATATAATTAATGGCATTTGAAATTATTTAATTTCAAATGTAAAAGAGCCTATAATTTATACACAACAAACACCAGTCATTTAATGAAAGAATGAAAAGCCATGAACATCAATTATATCTCACTAAACTATTGCAAATTGAATGCCGAGAGAGTTTTAAATATCATAGCATATGGTTGCTATGATGATTTAAGACTTGGCTTTCTGCACCAATTTAGAAGATGTCTTACCGTCTGCCATCTCCATGGCAGATGGGTGGTTGCTCCTAATAGAACATATGACCAGAGTATGAAAAAATATATAGTTTTGGACAGCATCCATGCTGGCTGGGAGTACTAGGAGACATACTCCTGCCAAAATAGTATTTCCAAGCTTTGCCTATGACATTCCATGGCCAACTTACATCATCTTAGATTGCAGGGAAGAAAATAAGCTACATGTTTTGCCCACAACCCCACAATGCTCTGCAAGTATTTCAAAGCTATCTGATATTGCCTACTTTCACCATAGTTCTGGTAATATGGCGTGGATCCATGATTTCAATGAACATTCTAGCATGTACATTGGGAAATGTGATTAAATGTTAATTGTGGTTGAAGAGAGATGAGATCAAAGACAACTGGAGAAAACTAGATTGGGAAAGGCGTTTTCTAAAATACGTAGTAGTAGTAGTAGTAGTAATAATAATAATAATAATAATACATTTTTTTCGTGTCAAGAACGACTTGAGAAACTGCAAGTCACTTCTGATGTGAGAGAATTGGCCGTCTGCAAGGACGTTGCCCATGGGACGCCCAGATGTTTTGATGTTTTTACCATCCTTGTGGGAGACTTTTCTTATGTCCCAGCATGGATTCAAACCTGGCAGCCTTCAGGTCACAACCCAACCTTCAAGTTACAAGGCTTTAATCCACTACGCCACCGGGGGCTTCATAATAATAATAATAATAATAATAATAATAATAATAATAATAATAATAATAATAATAATAATAACTTTGTCTACCACAGAGAACAAAAATACATCTGACCCAACATTATAATCATTATACCATAATTACCAAAGAATCTAATTTCTAGTAGGTGTAGGGTCATTTTTTAAAATATAATTGAATCTGATGAAGCCAAGACACAATCACTACACTAGCCATTCAATTCATAATGTATATTAGTATTTTGAATATTATTCATGTAATATATCCATGCTGCAAAATTCCAGGATAGCTAATGCCTTTCATTTCCTCTTTTACAAATAAATAAATCAAATATACAAAGCTATTTGCTAAGTAATAATTCAAAACTTGATTTATCCTTCCTACCAGATTATTCTAATATAAGGAGTATTATAGCTAAACCATCAATCTGGCAACTTTTACAAATTGCTTAAGGGTTTATAGACCTAATCCATTTCATTCTAAGTAATTCTGCCCCCACCTCCCAGTAATTCAATAAATTCTAAATTATTTCAGTCTTTCCCCATATTCTTCTTTGTCTTAATTTTATCCTCTAAACCAATCTGACACATTTATGCTGCAGTTCTTTACCTGTTTGCACAGGAATAAGTCATGCTGAACTCAGATGTGTTCACCCCTGAATATAGATTAATACGATTATACTTGGTAGGGTCTTGATTTTATATTCAGCAATCATAGGTGCTTAGTTTTTCTCCTCACCTTTCACTTCCAAATGCTAAGCTACTATGTTATGTATGTTAGGAGGAAAATCAACTCCTTTGAAATGTGCTGGAGAAGAGTTTTATGGATCCCGTACACTGTGAAAAAGTCAAATGAACAAGTCCTTGAGTAAATCAGTCCTGAACTCTCCCTAGAAGTCAAAATGACTACCTTGAAACAGTTATACTTTGCCATGTCATGAGAAGTCATGGCACACTAGAAAAGACGATAATACTTAGTAAAGCAGTAGGCAGCAGGAAAATAGATTGCATTGCAGATGGATGGACTCAATCAAAGGATTCCACAGTCCTGAATTGTAAGATCTGAGCAGGGCTTTTGAGGATAGGGTCTTGGAGATCTCTCATTCATAGGATCACCATAAGTCAAAGTTGACTTGATAGCAGTTAACAACAACATGACTTTGGCGTTGCAATACCAGCATATTGCTTTACATACTTGATTCTATACCTTATACATTCAGGTACAGTAGAGTCTCACTTATCCAACATAAACGGGCCGGCAGAAGCTTGGATAAGCGAATATCTTGGATAATAAGGAGGCATTAAGGAAAAGCCTATTAAACATCAAATTAGGTTATGATTTTACAAATGAAGCACCAAAACATCATGTTAGACAACAAATTTGGCAGAAAAAGTAGTTCAATACGCAGTAATGTTATGTAGTAATTACTGTATTTATGAATTTAGCACCAAAATATCACGATATATTGAAAACATTGACTACAAAAATGTGTTGGATAATCCAGAACATTGGATAAGCGAGTGTTGGATAAGTGAGACTCTACTGTATTTACAAGGTCTTTCATATTCCTTATCAGTCCATGAGTACATCTTACTCAGTCCAGCCAATTCTCAGGATTTTAGACTGAGATTATACCCAGAGCCAAATAGACCTATGTTACAGAGAAGATCCAGGATATCTGACACATATTTAACTTTTTTTTTTTTGCAAAAAATAACACAAATCTGTTTTTGTCCATCACAAAGGAAGGTCCATCTGACTTAATATTGTAACACGTATATCAATATTCACAAAGAATTTATATTGTACTATTGCCATCCTATATTTGTTTGACAATACCACCAAGCCGGGCTCATTTAAAAAAATAATTAAAGTGTGAGATAAAATATCATATTCTGGATTGTTGTGGTTTTTTAAAAAAAGAGTTTGGAAATATTAATTTGGTTACGATAACTCTCAAGAATTTCCACCCAGTGTAAAAGTGCTGAGATGGGAATTCTAAGAGTTGTTGTCAAAAAAAGGGCAAATTTTCTAAATTCTACTTTAATTCTCCTCCTTATTTACTACCAAAATGTAATGAACAAATTCCAAATACCAGTATATTATCTTATTGCCTATGAGTCACAGTGGCGCAATGGGTTAAACCCTTGTGCTGGCTGGATGGCTGCTCTGAAGGTTGGGTTGCTGATCTGAAGGTTGCCAGTTTGAATCCACAAGACAGGGTGAGCTCCCGTCTGTCAGCTCTAGCTTGCGGGGACATGAGAGAAGCCTCCCAGCAACAAATCCGGGCGTTCCCTGGGCAACATCTCTGTAGACGGCCAATTCTCTCACACCAGAAGTGACTTGCAGTATGTTCTCAAGTCGCTTCTGACACAATAAAAAAAATCTTATTGCCAATTACAATGTTAGCACAAAAGGATACAGCCCAAAATAAGTTATTTCAGGCTTCATGGGTTCCTATATCCCATGCTGCAAATATGTTCTAATAGTTTTCCCATCAGGCGAATATGTGATGCATTTCATTTCTCTTGGGAAGAAATTTGTTTCCTGAAAGTCAGAGTAGCATATGGTAAAAGCATCTTTATTGGGACAGTAGCTCAACCCAGCTGATGTTTCTGCCTAAGCCTCCTTGATCTCTTGTCTGATTGTATGCTTAGTAAGTGTAAAACATCAACAAGTCACAAAGAACTGGGAAGAATTCCCATTGGTCACATTGTTGATTTAATGAGATGAAAGGTCTAGCCAGCCAGAAACAGTTTTTCTTCTCAACGGAAGGTCAATCGCATGTATAATTTAGAAATCATTTTCAGAAAGAAGCATACCTTTGAGCTAATCCATGACAGATCTTTTTTTAATGCGTACAAAAGGAGTGGGAGAAACCGACAATATAATGTAATTAAAGAAGGAATTAAATGAAGCTCAGAAGTACTTAATAGAGGATTTCTACAAAAGTAAATAATCAAATAGCACTGAGCATGCATTAGCAATGGAAGAGAGGGTTAGAAGGCACAAGCCAGATCCAGCCATATATGATCAAAAAACCTGACGTTGTAATTACTGTATTATTACTTATTGAACCCTTATCCAGGCAGATGAGACGTTTCAGTCCTCCACTTGCATTTTGTTCTAGAATGCACAAACAACTGGACCTACGTGGTAGACATTTTATGACATTGTCTGCTGAAGGGCTATGAATAATATCCTCAAGTTTCTAACACCTGTTCTTTAAAAGATAAAATATGGTTGGGACATAAATGGTTGTAAAACTCAACTGCATTTGCATTAGTTATATTTTTTGATGCAAAAAATGAGACCTGAAAGTTATTCTAGCGAACTCTTAAGTTCATATCAACATAAATTTTCTGGGTCTGAATGCTATGAAAGTATCCTTATTTCCGCACTGACAAATACCTCTGTGCACATTGTGAGTTATTATACCCTGCAATACGCTGGGCTTTTCACTTGAGTCTCTCACTGCTTCTGAAACTGTAGTTCCCAACTCCAACTTGGATACCCTTAGTTTAGTGGTTCCCAGCCTGTGGTCCGTGGACCATTAGTGTTCCCAAAAACTAAAATATGGTCTGCGGACTCACTGTTACTACACCGTTGTAACAACAGCAACTGGTCTTGCGAAACCCTCTTATAGTGCCATGGCAATGGAAATGACGGGAGGGAAAAGGCTGACTACCCACCAAAGGCGCAACAACAAGCCTCCTGACTGTTGCTTCTCCTCCCCCTCCCTCCCCTTGAGCAAAGCCGTCCCATGTGGCACCTGGAAGTGGCTCCTGGGTGTCTTTATTTTTAGGTCTGTTTCTGGGGTTATTTGGGGTGCTGATTCAGAAAATTGCATTGAACAGACCACATCAGCTCTAGATTATTAAATATGGTTTCCTGTGGGCGAGCAGATGGCACCTACTGGATGGCATATGTTTTGTATCAGAAACTAGAACTGATGTAGTCTAGCCAGTGCAATTTTCTGAATCAACACCCCAAATCTGAAGTTGACAAAAAACTGATTCATAACTCATTTGGTACTAATGTTGGAGAGTAGTCAGTGGTCAAAGTGGTCCCTAGTCAAAAAACGGTTGGGAACCACTGCCTTAGTTCAATGTTAGGCAACAGTAAAAGGTTTCTGAGCACCACCCATTTACACAAATCTGTTAGTAACAACATGCAGGGTTTATGGTGGACTCTGCAGAAAATAACTATTTTATAATCTTGTATTCTTGGGGTCATATAACCATTTCTCAGGTGGGAAGGGGTCGCAAGTGGAAAAACTTGTCCTGCTCTAGATCAAAGCAGTTGATGGCAGTCTTTTTATTTAATCTGCCTGGAGAGGGTGAACTAATTTTTATACTGACCTTCAACACCAGTGTCTTCACAGCCGTATTCTCACATTAAAATACCCTTCTCCGACACTTGTTTATCCACACAACAAACCTACATGGTAGGTTAGCTTGGGAGACAGCGGCCCAAGTTAATTCAATTAGTTTCATGATTACGAAAAGACTTCAACCTGGGGATTGTAATTCTGATTCATACTACTATAATTTTATAATAGAGATGGGTATCATGTAACCCACTCAAAGTTGTTGGACTGCAGTTCCCAACATTTCTGTCACGACCCAGGCTACAGAGCACCAATAACCATACGCAGAGGCCAGATTCTATCTAATATCTTTATTAAGGAAATATATAAAGTTAGTAAAAGCAAATGTAAAAGTTAGTCCAGAAGCAGACCTTTCAGGAAAGGTCAAAATTAGTCCAAAGAAACAATGTCCAATATGAAATATTAAGGTCCAAAGTTGTAATCCAATAACCGAAACACTCACTTTGCCAGGCAAAGTGAGGGGAGATGACAAGGTCCTTTAGTCCATGAACTTGAGCAAGGCTAGGAGATAACTTGATACTTGAAAACAAGGCTTGAATCGTGGAACAAGGTAACGAGGAACAAGAACAAGGTCCGTGGAATAACTTGGTAAAATCCGTGAAACAAGGCAAGGTTTAGTCCTGGGAAACAAGGCAAGGTCCGTAGGTAAACAAAGGCTGGGAAGCAGGAGCGAAGGCAGGAAACAAGGACAAGGCTTGAGCAGGAACGAGGCTTGAAACGGAGCGCGCTGTCCAGACACAACTCGCTCCGGAGGCTGACGAATTGACTCCGCAAAGTTACTCCGCGGGTAAAACACCTATATAGAGTCTAACTTTCCCGCCGAGAGCAGTTCTCTGGGAACCAGAAACGAAAGCTAATCTCTGAGACCAGATGTTTGACTCCTTAAAGATTCTCATGGAAAGCAGGCTTAATTGGCAAATTCTTAGCAATTATTCTCGCACTCCTGCGCGAGGCTGCTTCCAAACCTCTCTGTTGTTTACAAAACTCATGGCGAGAAAACACTGGAGATGTAGCCTCAGTATTTGTTTGACATACTTCTGGAACATAATCCTCTTGCAGGTGCAAGGTTCCCAGATCTGGCTGGGAAGAATCTTTCTGGGAAGAATCCAGTTCTGACTGGGAAGGTAAAAAACCCAAGTTTTCTTCTTCATCAGGCATCACAATGTCATGAGCAGGACTACAAGGCCCATGGGTCATCACACTATCCCCCTCCTCAAGCCCCCTCCCAAACTGGGACTCTCTCCCCGAGGCGTGAGGTCGTGGCTTGGCGGGATAGGTCTGATGGAAGCGACGGGTTAGATCAGGAGCATGAACTGTGGAAGCGTCTTCCCAAGAGCGTTCCTCAGGGCCAAAACCCACCCAGTCAATGAGATATTGCAGGCGGCGGCGGTGAAAGCGAGAATCCAAAATGTCCTGAACCTCGAACTCGTCCTCCCCATCCACCAAAATAGGGACGGGGGCCGGCCGGTCTACATCTGGCCGCACACCATCCGCCGGAAGGAGCAGGGAGCGGTGAAACACTGGGTGAATGCGCATTGAGCACGGAAGTTGGAGTTTGAAAGTCACGGGGTTAAGTTGCGCCACCACTGGATAGGGGCCAATGAAACGGGCATCTAACTTCCGGCAAGGGCGATGGGAGGGCAAAAAGCGAGTGGACAGAAAAACCCGATCTCCTACCTTGATTTCGGGGCCCGGCTGGCGATGTTTGTCCGCGTGACGTTTATAGTCCTCCTTGGCTTGTTCCAGTTGCTGGAGCAAAAGTTGTTGCACCGCTGTGAGTTCCTGCAGCCAATCTTCTGCTGCGGGAACTTCTGAAGTTTCAATGACAGGGGGAAAGAAACGTGGATGGAAGCCGTAGTTTGCAAAGAACGGCGTTTCTTTTGTAGAAGCCTGGACTCCATTGTTGTAGGCAAATTCCGACAGTGGTAACAGAGAAGCCCAATTGTCCTGTTGGTAGTTTACATAACAGCGAAGGTACTGTTCCAAAGTGGCATTGGTGCGCTCCGTTTGCCCATCCGTTTGGGGATGATGAGCTGAAGATAAACGAGAGTCTATGCCCAATAGTTTTTGTAGTGCTTTCCAGAAACGAGAGGTGAATTGGGATCCACGGTCTGTGACCAAACTCTTGGGCAATCCATGTAGTCTGAAAACATGTTGGAGGAATAAATCTGCAGTCTCTTGGGCCGTGGGAAGACCTTCACAGGGAATGAAATGGGCTAACTTGGTGAAAAGGTCCACCACCACTAGGATCGTGGTGAATCCACAGGAAGGTGGTAAGTCAGTGATAAAATCCGCAGAAATTATTTCCCATGGGCGAGATGGGTTAGGAAGGGGGTGTAGAAGCCCTGAGGGCTTCTCCCTTCTTATCTTGGAGCGCTGGCATACTGGGCAGGTGTTAACATATTTTTCCACATCCTTGCGGATCTTGGGCCACCAGAAATCTCTTAGGATCAAATGCATGGTTTTAAATAGTCCGAAATGCCCTGCTGGTTTGCAGTCATGACACAGACGAAGTGCTTTTTCCCTGCCCGGTCCGGGTGGGATATAAACATGATTTCTATAGCAAAGCAGTCCATCTTTAAGCGAAAAGGGAAAATGCAGACCTTGACGAAGTTGGTCCTGCGCCCAGGCATCTGCTTGCTGACTAGCCCTGATTTCTTGAGCACAGATGGGCCCTGGAGTAGAGGGAGTTGAATCAATGGGAGTGCATTTGGTGTTCCCCACTGTGAGCGTGGCAAAGTTCTCGGGTTGTAGTAGTTGGGATTCAAAGGTCTCCTTGCGTCCTGCAGCGTATTCCGGTTTACGTGACAGGGCGTCTGCTTGCTTGGTTTGGGCTGGGGTCACATAATGAATCTGGAAGTTGAAACGTTCAAAGAATAAAGCCCAACGTTGCTGCCTCTGATTTAGCTTGCGGGCAGTTCTTAGATGTTCTAGATTCCGATGATCAGTGTGGACTTCAATGGGAAATTTGGCCCCTTCTAGCCAATGTCTCCAAGTTTCAAAAGCTGCCTTTATGGCTAATAGTTCTTTTTCCCAAATGGTATAGTTCCTCTCTGGTGCGGTTAGTTGACGAGAATAATAGGCACAAGGATGAAGGTGATCTCCCACCGGTTGTAGGAGCACAGCCCCAATTGCCACATCAGAGGCGTCCGCTTGCACCACAAAAAGGGTTTCAGGATCTGGATGCTGAAGGATTGGCTGAGATGTGAATAATTTCTTTAGTTGCTGGAACCCTTTCTCTGCTTGATCAGTCCAGCGGAAGGGCTGTTTTCCACGGATGCAGCTAGTGATTGGGTCAGACCAGCGGGCAAAATCTGGAATGAACTTACGGTAATAGTTCGCGAACCCCAAGAATCGCTGCACCTCCTTCTTGTTAGTTGGCGCCCGCCATTCCAATACTGCTGAAACCTTGGCTGGATCCATGGAGAGCCCTAGAGGCGAGATACGGTATCCAAGGAAATCTACCTCTTGTAGATCAAAAGCGCATTTTTCTAGCTTGGCATAAAGTCCATGATCCCGCAATCGTTGCAACACCATTTTGACGTGGTTCTCATGTTCTGATTGTGATCTAGAAAACACCAAAAAATCGTCCAGGTAGATTATCAAGAACCTATCTAGATAGTCCTGGAAAATGTCATTGACAAAATGCTGGAACGTTGCGGGAGCTCCGCATAATCCATAATTCATAACTCGGGACTCGAATAATCCGAATTTAGTCTGGAAGGCGGTCTTCCACTCGTCCCCTTCTCTGATGCGAACTAAGTTGTAAGCTCCCCGAAGATCCAGCTTGGTGTAAACCTTGGCTCCTCGAAGTCGGTCTAGTAGATCCGAGATTAAGGGCAGGGGATAGCTGTTCCGCTTGGTGATATTATTCAATGCTCTGTAGTCCACCACCAAGCGTAATTCCCCTGACTTCTTCTTCACAAACATCACTGGGGAGGCGGCTGGGGATTGAGAGGGTCTGATGAATCCCTTGCGAAGGTTTGTCTCTATGAATTCCCTGAGAGCTTCTTGCTCTGGTTCAGTCAGGGAGTAGAGATGCCCTCGCGGGATCGGGGCCCCCTCCACCAAGTCAATGGCACAGTCATAAGGTCTATGTGGGGGTAATTTTTCGGCTTCTTTTTCATTGAATACATCCCAATACTCGGAGTACTTCTTTGGCAAGGTGATAATGGGCTCGGTGTCTGTGGCATGGCAGACCTTGGCTACGAGGCAATGGTTTTGGCAGTACTTTGAAGCAAACTGCAGTTCTCTGTTGGACCAGGAGATGCTTGGGTCGTGAAGTGTCAGCCATGGAATCCCCAAAATCACAGGGAAATGGGGAACCTCAGTAACAAAGAAGGAAATCTCTTCCATATGTTCCCTTATCCACATCCTGGTGGGTTCCGACCACTGGCTTACGGGGCCCGTCTTGAGAGGGCGGCCATCGATGGCTTGCACCACACGGGCATTCTTGAAGTCATGATATTGTAATCCCAGAGAGTCGGCATACTCTCTATCAATGAAATTGTTGGTAGCTCCTGAGTCTATCATGGCGTGGATCATGACGGGTCCCTTTTTTGCTGACCATAAGGTGACCACTAGAAGGAACAGGACCCCGGTTGGCGGCTCTTGAATGGGTTTCTTGACCGGGTTGGCGAGCCTCTCTACGCCCGGTCGTTGGCTTCCCCCGCCGGCTGTGTGCCAGCCGCCTCAGACGTCTTCGTCTCCGTGGAGGACGCCGCCGCAAGACGGGCGGCGGGCTTCCCTTTGGCTGGGCACTCTCTGGCGAAGTGGCCCCCATTCCCGCAATACCAACAGAGATTTAGGCGTTGGCGGCGGGCCTTCTCGGCGGCATCTAATCTGGGACGCACATTGCCCAACTGCATCGGCACCTCCTCGCTCCCTCTGGGGTATGGGGATGGTGGTGGGGGTCTCCACACTGGACGCGGCTGAACGCTGGCGGGAGCGGGGGGTTTTGCCCCAGCTCTACCGCTCTGGCCTCGTACCCACTGCTTCCTGTTGGCAATCATGACTTCAGCCCGTAAACATTGATCGATGAGTGCTTCCAGCGTTTGGGGAGGATCCACCTTGGAGATTTCCTCCAGCATTTCAATGTTGAGACCCTCCCGAAATTGTCCTCTGAGGGCAACATCGTTCCAGCCGGTGTTGTGGGCCAGCACTCGGAACTCGGCTATGTACTGAGACATGGGTCTGTCTCCTTGGAAGAGGCGGCGGAGTTTGTGCCCGGCTGCCTCCAAATTGTCCTCGATTCCCCAGGTCGCCTTAAGGTGGTCCAAGAAATGTTGCGCTGACCTTAGATGTGGGGAGGCTTGGTCGAACAGAGCCGTCGCCCAGTTAGCCGCTGGCCCGTCTAGGAGACTGTAAATCCACGCCACCTTGATGTCTTCCTGGGGAAACTCGGCATCATGGGCCTCTAGATAAGCTTGGCATTGGCGACGGAAAACATGAACCTTAGAAGCTTCTCCAGTAAACTTGGTTGGCAACGCCATGGCCGGAAGACGGATTCCGCGTTCCTTCAAACCCTTTATTTCTCCATCCTGTGCATTGAGCTTATCACGGATTCGGTCCACCTCATCCTTGTCGATGGTGTAGGTAATCGGCTGGCCGCTCGGCCCAGGTACGACTCCGGTAGACATTCTGGCCGAGGTTAATTGGTGCTTAGGGTGGCGGAGTCAAACTGTCACGACCCAGGCTACAGAGCACCAATAACCATACGCAGAGGCCAGATTCTATCTAATATCTTTATTAAGGAAATATATAAAGTTAGTAAAAGCAAATGTAAAAGTTAGTCCAGAAGCAGACCTTTCAGGAAAGGTCAAAATTAGTCCAAAGAAACAATGTCCAATATGAAATATTAAGGTCCAAAGTTGTAATCCAATAACCGAAACACTCACTTTGCCAGGCAAAGTGAGGGGAGATGACAAGGTCCTTTAGTCCATGAACTTGAGCAAGGCTAGGAGATAACTTGATACTTGAAAACAAGGCTTGAATCGTGGAACAAGGTAACGAGGAACAAGAACAAGGTCCGTGGAATAACTTGGTAAAATCCGTGAAACAAGGCAAGGTTTAGTCCTGGGAAACAAGGCAAGGTCCGTAGGTAAACAAAGGCTGGGAAGCAGGAGCGAAGGCAGGAAACAAGGACAAGGCTTGAGCAGGAACGAGGCTTGAAACGGAGCGCGCTGTCCAGACACAACTCGCTCCGGAGGCTGACGAATTGACTCCGCAAAGTTACTCCGCGGGTAAAACACCTATATAGAGTCTAACTTTCCCGCCGAGAGCAGTTCTCTGGGAACCAGAAACGAAAGCTAATCTCTGAGACCAGATGTTTGACTCCTTAAAGATTCTCATGGAAAGCAGGCTTAATTGGCAAATTCTTAGCAATTATTCTCGCACTCCTGCGCGAGGCTGCTTCCAAACCTCTCTGTTGTTTACAAAACTCATGGCGAGAAAACACTGGAGATGTAGCCTCAGTATTTGTTTGACATACTTCTGGAACATAATCCTCTTGCAGGTGCAAGGTTCCCAGATCTGGCTGGGAAGAATCTGTCTGGGAAGAATCCAGTTCTGACTGGGAAGGTAAAAAACCCAAGTTTTCTTCTTCATCAGGCATCACAATGTCATGAGCAGGACTACAAGGCCCATGGGTCATCACAATTTCTCACAAATGTCTATGCTGGCAACAGTTGCTAAAAGTTGTGTTCCAGTCACATCCACCTCAATTTTACAACATAAGCTTCCGTTATATGAAAATAATGAAATCAGTATCATGCAGTCAACTGAATTAATCTTAGAAGGAAAATATTTTATCTCAATGTCATACAGAAAATAAGATCTGACTTCATTTATTCAAGTTGGAATCATCCAGTCATGCTGCATTTTCAAAGAGAAAAAGACATTGCAAATCCATAATCTAAAGCCATACTTTCAGAAGTTAAATTCCTAAGCAACCGAGTCAGTCAAGTAAAATATTATACACACAGTGCTATATCTTCTTTTGGCAGGATCTAGATTGTATCTGTTTGTTCCTCCACCCATCCATACTGTGCAATTCCAGCCCATTTTATATAGGATGACATCCAGAGAACTAACCAATAGTTCCCTTTCTCAGAAATTCACTCCATCTTCCATACAGAAAAGAACTTGCTTTATTAGCCTTCTTTGCCCTAATCCTCTCCATTCAGGAACAGTGCTGTCAGGAATGATAGGATTTTTATCACCAACACAATACAGGATGAGGAAGGCTGACTTGCATCAACAAAAACAATGCTGATATATATAACACTTCAACTTTAATGAACTGCTTTTAGTATCCAATGATGAGAGATAGTTTTGGCACTAAATCTCAGGAATATAACCATTCCTTCTCTTAGGGCATCTAGAACCACTTGTTCTCCAGCAAACACAGGCTTGTCAACCCTATTTTTCCTGCAATGCAAATGATAGATTAAAGGATATTTACAGAGGAATTACTACTGCTGGGATTGGGGGCTGAGCCAGCCTCTAAGTCATCAATTTTTCCCCTCATATTTGTTTCCTGACATACCTTTTAGCTGGACTGCAATACTGGCAATAATCCAATGCCATGCATTTTGGGATCTGGTATGGGAAAAAGTAAAGAAATTAAGCTTTAAAAAGGGGATAGGACTTGATATTTACATTAATATACTGTGCGAAATGCCAAAATACCTTAAAGGTGCCAGATTCCATCTGATATTGGAAGCAAGGCAGGGTGAACCCTTGTTAGTATTTGGATGGAAGACCATTAATGGATATCAGGGACTGTTGTCTATATTGTAGGGGAAGGAACTTGAAAAATATCTCTAAGAGTTCCTTCCTAGCTTCCAACTGCATTAAATGATCAGTATAGATGGGGACTCAGTTTTGAATCTCTGCCCAAATCCTTGAAATTTAAGCTCTAGGTAAGTCATAGTCTCTCAAAAGAAAGACTTTAGAGAAAGACAATAGCACCCTGCTCCTGAATGAATCTTAGTAGGAAACCCTTATTACAGGATCATCGTAAGTCAAAGTAAAATGGAAGGGGCACAAAAAAACCCCAATCATGACAATAAGAAGGAAAAGCTAGAAAGAACTCAGACATCCATCAAAATTGGGAGGGCACAGTGCCAAGAACATTAGAAAAAAGCGAAAAAAGTTTTTAATCAAGCCCATGGAACTAAAGATGTTCTGATTCCATCTAGCACAAAATATTTTAGGACAACTACAGAAATATTATATGAATACAGTGGCTACGAATAGATTTTTAAACACAGGCTCTTTAATCAGAAATGCCATACCAGATGCCAGGATTAAGAACGTATGGCCATCAAGGTTGCTTTCGGGTCACCAAAAGTCGGAAATGATTTGAAGGCACATAACAATAACAAATCATGCTCCGATTGGGATATTTCCCAAGGCTGGTAGAGGAAAACAAAATGCTGAGAAAATGGAACCATTTGTTTGATGGGCATGATAATCTTAATGTTCAAAACCGCAACTTTTAAATAGGAAGGATCAGAGTAACTAGGGAAATTTTTTATCAGGGATCCTGTTTTATCCAGTATTTCAGCAGTGTCCTTGTGGAGGGCAGGTGCAGAGAACTGGTGAAATTTGATAATGCCATGCTGAGAAGCATTTGTAACACAGGCGGATTGCAGGATTGATACAGGATGATACAGATGACCTTAGGAATTGAGGGTATCATAGAACAGAATTCAACACAAAAATATAAAAGCCACATTTTGGGCGAAAATCATTTCTAGTCTTCACTAGGATAGAGGCTTCTCCACCCAAATAACATAGGAAGAAAAGGGTCTGGGGGGCCTTGATCAATCATAGCTGGGTCATGACAAAGCAGGTGAATGGCAGCTTCTGGATACATCAGGCACAGTAATTCTAGTAGGAAAAGATATTTCACTTAAAGAACAGGAAAAAAAATTCCTGACAGCAAGAGCTATCCACCAGAGTTTCCCAAAATATTATGGGATGTATATATACATGGCAAGCACTGTGTAGAAATATTTGGTTTTTCGTGGCATGGAGAAAACTGGAAATTATTCACGCTCACTTGTAAGGATTAATAGTTGAAAATTTACGCTCCTAAATTCAGGATTGGAAATAGTGAGTTCTGAAGACCATAAATGGCATCTAGGCCTATTTCCGAGGCACTTGATCCATTCTTTCAACTTTGAGGCTTGCTGCTAAAAACAATTTTGATGAGAAATGAGAATTGTCAGTCCTGGGAGCTTCAAGAAGGGGTGGTACAACTTCTCCATACCTGTTTTCAGCACCAGGTATGGACTTCTCCCCACTTCCATGTTGTTGTTTTTTTGAGGAGCTGGTACAGTTGAAAACTGTTTTTCGACTCCAGAGTTTGCTGACTTCTGGGGCCCATCCATACTACAGTTTAGGGAGGTGCATTTGGGATTCTCAAGCAGAGAGCTCTATTGCCTCATCAAACTACACACCCCAGGATCCCACCAGATGGAACCATGGCATTGCTTTGAGCTTATTCATTGCAAACACCAAATCTAGTTTTTGTCCCTTACAGTGATTAAGGATAAATTCAAAAGAAAACAAGAAGTTCAAGTTAGCATGTCTAAAGGACTGTAATAAAAACAAAGATTGAAATAAGGGGTCTGAAAAGGAATACAACTACAGTGTTCCCTCACTACTTCGTGGTTCACTTTTCGCGGATTCGCTGTTTCGTATTTTTTTCAATAAACTCTAAAAGACTATTATAAATCATAAAAAATACAATTTACAGCCTAAGGAAGGGAGGAAGGAGAAGCCAAAGGGAGAGAAAAGGAGCCCAAGCGGCAACAGCAGGAGAAGAAGGTGATTTATCAACATACAATTGGTTGATAAAGACTTAAAATAGTATATAACTACTAAAATAATGTATAAATATTAAAATAAATATAGTGTCCCTACTTCGCGGATTTTCACTTATTGCGGGTGGTCCTGAAACCTAACCCCAGCAATAAGTGAGGGAACACTGTACACCACTTGCTACCAATTTAGGGGAAGAATCTTAATGTGTTGGTAAAGTACCTCCTTAGAACATGGATATTTCCTGGTTTGATTCCAATTTAAGCAGATGCCAAATAGCAAAAACAATACCTGTCATGAGTGCATCCTCCAAAGTTCTGGGGTTTATAGTTTCATGAGACACTAATTCTCCCTGGCAGATATTTCTAAATACCATTCAAAACTACAGATCCCAGGAGCACTAAAAGTAGGATCAATGTTATCTAACTGTATAATGTGAAACAGGATAAGGTGTGATTGCTAACTGCCATCAAATCACATTTAACTTATGGCAACCCTATGAATAAGATACCTCAAATACCCACGGTCCTTAATTGCCCTGCTGATGTCTTGAACACTCAGGGCTGTGGCTTCAGTGACTGAGTCCATCTACCTGAAATGTGGTCTTCCTCTTTTCCTACTGCTTTCAATGTTCCAAGCATTAAGGCAGACAATACTGTCCCCATCATTATTTGACACAGCAAATATACAGGGCATGCAATTAGGTGGAGATCACAGAAGAGATAGGGATACCTCTAAACACCGAAAAGCATTAGATACATTGAGGAAAAATATGCTGTATTTTGATGGTGTTCTGATTCAGCTATGGTTATAGTAGGCCATTGTATTTGTATTGGGATGGACTCTCAGAAACCTAGAAACTTGACTTTGCTCTCAAACCACTGATCTAGCTCAGTACAGTTCACATTGACTGGCTGAAGTTCCCTAGGATTTCAGAAAGTACCTGGAGATGTACCTGGAGATGATGGAGAACGCAGCTGGGAAGAGAGATGTGCCACCAAGTTACAGCCCTTCCCACAACAACTTGTTCAGGTACCTAGTTAACCTCCCCTCCAGACTAGATCAACACTTGCTTTATTCCAACAAGGCTACTACATACTATATGGAGATATTGGAAATTTCTTGCTATGAAACTCCAGTTGTAGAATTTCCTCTCCTTAGATGCTCAGGGTGCATCTAGATGAGTGCTTCCCAACCTGTGGTCCATGGACCACCAGTGGTCCCAAGAACTAAAATATGGTCCTCACCATTACTATACTGTTGCAACGATACCAGCTGGTCTTATGAAACCCTCTTATAGTGCAGAGGCAACGGGAATGTCAGGAGGGGAGAGGCTGACAACCCAGGAAAGGTGCGACAACAAGCCTCCTGACTGCTTCTCCTCATCCCCCCTCTCTCCCCTTGAGCAGAACTGTTCCACGTGGCGCCTGGAAGCAGGAACGCCTGGGTGTCTCCGTTTTTAGGCCTGTTCCTGGGATTATTTGGATAGACCACATCAGCTCTAAATAATTAAAAATGGTTTTCTGTGGGTGAGCAGACGGCAATTACTGGATGGCATATGTTCTATGTCAGAAATTAGAACTAATGTGGTCTATCCAATGCAACTTTCTGAATCACCACCCCAAATAACTAAGCCGAATCTAAAGTTGACTAAAAACTGATTTGTAACCCTTCTGGTACTAATGTTGGAGAGTGGTCTCTGGTCAAAGTGGTCCCTGGTCAAAAAAAGGTTGGGAACCACAGATCTAGACTGTAGAGCCAGTGCAGTTGGGCACCACTTCAACTGCCATGGCTAAATGCTGTGAAGTTCTGTAATTTGTAGTTTGGTGTGGCACCAGCACTCTTTGACAGAGAAGGCTAAAGACCTTGGAAAAACTTTCCCATAAAATCTGGGAGGTGCAATGGGACTGAGTTAAGACATGTTTCTAACGTTTAGCCTTGTTCTTTTTTTTTCTCTTTGCCAGTCACATAATAATCTATAGTCTGTCTGAATTATTCTATTTTAAATCAAAGTTGACTTGATAATCTTACTGGTAATAATAATAATAATAAAACTTTATTTATATACCGCCCTATCTCCCGGATGGGACTCAGGGCGGTTTACAGTCATAAAAGCAACACAACATTACATAACGACATAACACACATTATTAAACAAGGTAAAATAATACAATTATAACAATAAATCACACTTACATGACCAGATCAAGGGGACGGGAACCATAAACCCAATATATTAAAATGTATCATTTTAGGCTAGGGAAATCTTGTGCAATGTATTCAGGCTCAGAAATCGGCGGTAGTCCAATATAATTACTCAAAAACCTGCCGACACCACCAGGTCTTCAGTTCCTTACAGAAATTGGATAATGTAGGGGATTGCCTGATCTCTTTTGGCAGTGCATTCCAGAGCCTGGGGGGGGGGGGGGCACTGCCGAGAAGGCTCGTTCCCTCGTCCCCACCAGCCGCACTTGAGACGGTGGTGGAAGCACGAGAAGAGCCTCCCCGGAAGATCTCAAGGTCCGCACTGGCTCATAGGAGGAGATGCGAACCTTTCTAATCTTTAGATTCTGATATGTCACTACCAAAAAAGTCATTTTTATTATACATGTAAGTTTATTTTATGCTACTTATGGCAACCCTATGAATGAGGGACCACCTGTTCTTAATAGTCATGCTCAGGCCTTGTACACTTAGGGCTGCAGTTTCTGTACTGAGTCCATCCACCTGCAGTATGGTCTTCCTCTTTTCCTACTACTTTCAACATCACCAAACATTTATGCTACCCAGCCAGCAGTTTCTTGCAGACAGTACTCTTACACACACACTTGCAGTTTTCCCCATAGCCACTCAACACAAACTCTTTGCACATATAAAAAAAACCCCAGAGATTGTCCAGATGATTTTCTTGGAACTTGAAAACTTGGGGGAATGCTTACAAACCATATACAAAGCAACAGGCTCTGGGAGAGAGTGAGACCCTCTTGGTTCAAAATACTAATTCAAAAGAAGCTTCTAAGTGTTCACCAATATGAGGAAGAAAGGCCCAACAGAAGAGTCCTGCATTTGTTTGGGAGGCATCTACTCTTTTTATACACTCTTGAACTCTGGTCCTGTTGTGCTGCCCTTGAAAATGTATGTTTTCACACAAGGGAAGGAGGATGTAAACAAATTGCATATCCTTGCAGGTAACAATTATGCAAAGACAGAATAAAGACAGAAAGTTTGGTTAGAGGCTGTCACTTACCATTCATACCTGGAGCCTGGAAGTTTGGAATAGAAATGACTCAAACCTACAACTGATAGGCACTGAGGGACACTAGGGGGACTGGGGACCTTCCACACAACCATATAACCCAGAATATCAAGGCAGAAAATCCCACAATATCTGCTTTGAACTGGGGCCCCCTTCCACCAGCTGAATAAAATCTGCTTTGAACTGGAATATATGGCAGTGTGGACTCAAAGAACCCAGGTCAACGCTGATATTGGCTGTGTGGAAGAGCCCTCAGTTACCTGAGTCCACACTGCCATATATTCCAGTTCATAGCAGAAAATGTGGGATTTTATTCAGCTGTGTGGAAGGGGTCTAAGAGGCAATCCATAGCGTGAGAAATAAAGGTTGGCCCATTAGTTTTGCCACAAATCAGGATATCAACACTAGGAGCAAGTCACTTCCATTTTTAATACAATCCACTGGTCTGAGAAAACAGACCCTAGGCCTTTCCTAAAGCTTCCTTCAAAAATTTCCAAAGTTTGGGGAGCCACTGGCTTAAAATCTGCTCATAAATAAAAGAACCTATCATAAAGTAAAAGAATAATTTTGAAGCAAGATAAGGTATGTGTGCAGAAGTGCTATTCCAGAATTCAGAAACAGCTTATAATTGGTGTGCCCTCTTGTCCCTGCACACCATTCTTAATTATTGGAGGATTATGTGGCTCCATGCTCACTTCACCTCCCAGGGTGCTTCTGCACTGTAGAATTAATGCAGTTTGACACCAAGTATATGTAGCTTCAGGTTGCCTAGGGGCTTGTGACAACCCCATGATATTTTATAGGGTTTCCTAGGCAAGGAAGACTAGGAGTATACTTACACTATAGTCTCCCTTCCCTAAGGGCCCTTCCAGACAGCCCTATATCCCAGAATATCAAGGCAGAGAATCCCAAATTATCTGAGTGTGGACTCAGATAACCCAGTTCAAAGCAGATATTGTGGGATTTTCTGCCTTGATATTCTGGGATATAAGGCTGTCTGGAAGGGCCCTTAGAAACCCTATACATTTGCATTATAGAATTAATGAGTATTGGTTGGCACTACTTTAACTACCACAGCGGGATGCTGTGAAATCCTGGAACCCTCTGGCAGAGGAGGGTGGAGGCCTTGTAAAACTGCAACTCCCATGATTCCATAGCAAGGAGCCCTGGCAGTTGGAGTGATGTTAAACTGCATTAACCCTACAGTGTAGAAGAAGTATGGGCCCACTTGGGCCCTCCAGGTGTTTTGGACTTCAACTCCCACCATTCCTGACAGCCTCAGGCCCTTTCCTTTTCCCCCTCAACCGCTTAAGCTGAGGGCCTGAGACTGTTAGGAATGGTGGGAGCTGAAGTCCAAAACACATGGAGGACCAAAGTTTGCCCATGCCTGGTGTTGAATGATGCACCATGATGCACCCCCAGATTGCTGTGATGCAGTGGGGTGGGGAATCATTCCTTTCCTCTATCTCCAGCAACATCAGCATCTCATTTTTTTATTTTTTATTTTTTGCTAACCTGGGAAACTGTTTATGTTTGGGATGTGGGGCAATGAATGGGAAACCCAACGCCTGAAGGAGGAGGTGAGGATGGAGTTGGTGATGATGATGCTATATAGGTAGATGTCAGTCACAACAGCCTGCAGGCAAAGGCTGCCAACGGAGGTGGCGGCAGACCAAAAGCGGAGGTAGGAAGGAAGGAAGGAAGGCAGGAAGGCAGGCAACTCAGGGAGAGCAGCTGGGAAAAAGGGGGAGAGAGCGGCTCCAAATGCGCACCGACCCAGGCGCCGCAGTGCCCGGAGGGAGCCTTAAAAGGAAGCGCCTCGGTCCCAGCACAAGACCCGAGCTTTGGAGCGGGCCATAATACCATTTCCCCCCTCCCACTGGAAGTTAATACTCACCCTAAGGGGCAGGAGGAGCCCGGCGTTGCTGCTGTCTCCTGGAAGGAGGCATTGTGGAAGGGCGGCCGGAGAGAGGAGGAGAAGGAGGAGGAGGCTGCAGAGGAAAAGGTCCTCTCCCCCGCCGCACCGCAGCTGGAGCCGCCGGGGCTGCAAGGCAGGCCCTCTGGCTCCTCCTCCTCCTCCTCCTGTTCTGCCACTCGTGGAAGGAGGCAAACTCCAGGCGGGACTTGGCACCTGCGATTCCCCCCACCCACCCACCCACCCCGGCTTAAATGGAGGCTCCTCCTCCCCTTCCTCCTTTTCCTTCTTTCCCCTTCTTCATCCTCCTCCCTCCCTCTCTCCTCTTCTTTCTTCCTCCCGCCTCCTCCTCCTCCTCCTCCTCCTCTCCCCCCACCCAAAGTTGGGGTTCGCCCATGTCAATCTAGTACCAGCCCTGGAAGCATCCAGGTGCACAGGCTACAGTCCATGGATGCAGCTACACTGTTAAGCAGGTATAGGCAAATTTCGGCCCTCCAGGGTGTTTTGGACTTCAACTCCTAGGGGCTGTTAGGAAGAGTGTGAGTTGAAGACCAAAACACCTGGAGGGCCGAAGTTTGCCATGCCCGCTATAGAGTTATTTATTCATTTACCATATTTATATCCCGCCTTTCTCTACCCTGAGGGGGACTCAAGGCGGCTTACAAACGGCAAGTATATAGTGCCTTGTGCATAAAACACAGACATGAAATAGAATGATTAAAATTAAAACAGACGTAAAACATAATTACAATACATTCCAATATGAGACACGTCATCCAAAGACAAGGTCAAAAGTTGTTCCAAAATCCATTGCACCATTTCCAGGTAAAAAAATATTTTGCACTGAGCTATTTATCAAAGGAGCCCCAGTGGCGAAGTGTGTTAAAGCGCTGAGCTGCTGAACTTGCAGACCAAAAGGTCCCAGGTTCAAACTCGGGAGTGGCATAAGCGGCCACTGTTAGCTCCAGCTTCTGCCAACCTAGCAGTTCGAAAACATGCCAATGTGAGTAGATCAATAGGTACCGCTCCGGCGGGAAGGTAACGGCGCTCTATGCAGTCATGCTGGCCACATGACCTTGGAGGTGTCTACGGACAATGCTGGCTCTTCAGCTTAGAAATGGAGATGAGCACCAACCCCCAGAGTCAGACATGACTGGACTTAACGTCAGGGGAAAACCTTTACCTTTACCTATTTATCAAAGGCCTGCTCCCAAAGCCAAGTTTTTACTCTCTTCCTGAAGGTTAGGAGAGAGGGGGCTGCTCTAATATCCCTAAGGAAGGAGTTCCACAGCCGGGGGGGGGGGGGGGAGCACTACTGAGAAGGCCCTGTCTTTCGTCCCCACCAGTCGTGCTTGCGAAGGTTGGATCAAGAGCAGGGCCACCCCAGATGATCTTAAACTCCGAGGTTATGTAGTTCCTCATTTCTTTGACTCAGCAGTTCCCCACCTTCCTAATGCCATGACCCCATAATACAGTTCCTCATGATGTGGTGACCCCCCAACCATAAAATTATTTTCATTGCTACTTCATAACTGCAATTTTGCTACTGTTATGAATCGCAATGTAAATATCTGACATGCAGGGTGTATTTTCATTCACTGGACCAAATTTGGCACAAATACCCAATACGCCCAAATTTGAATCCTGGTGGGGGTTGGGGGGGGGGATTGATTTTGTCATTTGGGAGTTGTAGTTGCTGGGATTTATAATTCATAAAACAACAATGTATGTGCATATACACTCTTATTTTACTTGCAAGAAATGTAACAAGGATATACTTTCTACAACTCTGCCTGAGAGTAAGTTACTTCAAACTGTATTATTTATAATGAAATTACTTGTATCAAAAGTAAAGATACAAATCTCATATTATAATCCAACAAAGGGTATAATGTTCAAGGAGTAAGTAACAGACATAAAGCGAAGCATGTGGGTACAACCAAGCCCATATTAGTCCTGGGGCTACGTAAAGTCTTGAGTCCCATCGCAATCGTAGTAGAGAAATTCAAAATAATGACTACTGTATTGAAAGGGATTCTTCATTTGACTTGCAACACCAAGAACAGGAACACAATAAGGTCTCCTGGGTTGTCTCCCTTGTTTCATTATAACTTTTTTTGGTGTTATGCCTGTCTTTATCTTATTATGCATTAGCACAATTCCTGTTAGTAGCTTTGGCTCTGTTTTGAATGGAGTTCTATAATGAGCAAGATTTATAATTCACCTACAAAGAGCATTCTGAATTCCACCAACGATGGAATTGAACCATACTTGGCACACAGAACTCCCATGACCAACAGAAAATACTGGAAGGATTTGGTGGGCATTGGCCTTGAGTTTTGGAGTTGTACGTGCAATTCACCTACACCCAGAGAGCGCTGTGGACTCAAACAATGATAGAGCTGGACCAAACTTGGCCATATTGAGAATACTCAATATGCCCAAATGTGAACACTGGTGTAATTTGAAGAAAATAGACCTTGATATTTTGGGGTTGTAGTTGCTAGGATTTATAGTCCACCTACAATCAAAGAGCCCCTTGAACCCCACCAATGATAGATTTGGGCAAATTGGGCTTTTGGTGGAAGATTCGTCATCTGTTTCAAAAAAGAAAGAGAAGGACAGGCAAAGAGATATTCAGCCTTCTCTGCCAAAGGAGTTCCTAAGACCATCAGAAATATGTGTTTTCTGGTGGTATTTGGCAATCCCCCTGACACCCCTCACAACCCCCCCCCCCCCCAGGGGCCCCTACCCCCAGGTTGAGAAACACTGTCGTAACTGCCATATTTCAAAGAGTTGTTTATTTATTTATTTACAGTATTTCTATTCTGCCCTTCTCACCCCAAAGGGGACTCAGGGCGGATCACATTGTACACATACAAGGCAAACATTCAATGCCATATGAACATAGAGACAGAGGCAATTTAACCTTCTCCAGCTTCCTGAGGGTATGCTCGATCCCGGCCACAGGGGGAGCAGTTGCTTCATCATCCACTGTGAAGCCGACTTCCTCATTCCTTTCCTCATGCTGGTGGCAGTTTTATGGTGCCGTAAATTTAGTTAAATTAGCCTGCCCACATAGTGGTACCTAAATTTCCTACTTGATAGATGCAATTATCTTTTGGGTTACTTAGGTCAACAATGAACAGGGGCTATTTTTTTAAAAAAAATTAATTGTCGGGTGCACACTCTGACATGGGCTGGCCTCGAACTCATGACCTCTTGGTCATAGTGATTTATTGCAGCTGGCTACTAACCAGTCTGCGCCACAGCTCTTAGCTACCTTCAAGTCAAGGTCTACTTATGGTTATCCCATGAATGAGTGACCTCCAAGTCTCCCTATCCTCAACTGGCCTGCTCAGGTCTGACAGAATTAGGTTATTTATTTATTTAGTGTCAAATGTATGGCATAAATAAGTATAAAACTAATTAAAAAAAGAGGGAACAGAAGCAGTTTAATAATCTTTGACCAAAAACAGGCAACAGCAATTGCATTATCTGTAGCTTTCAACTATTCTTCCTCTGTGCATGAAGCAGGGCATTGTGGACAAGCATACATATGGGGAGTTGTCTGTTCTGCTCCACAGTCACAAAAGGTGGAGGATTCTTCTAGGTAGTGCCATTTAGCCAGGTTGACTTTTGATCTCCCAAAACCATTTCTGAGTCTGTTCAGGGACTTCCAAGTTGCCCATTCTTGATTTGCCTCTGGGGGTAGACCCTGGGGGGGATCCATTTGGGATTTTCTGGTTTAGCTGCCCAGAGGGATACTGTTGCTGTTGCTGGGGAAACATTAAGAAGAATGGAGGTTCTTATGAAACTTTTCTTTGATTTGAATCTATTGGGAGGAGGCTGATAGCCATGCAGAGGACAGCTTTCACAGTGTTCAACCTTATTTCTCTTAGAGTTAGGTGGTTTCCTCGATTGAGTCCATCCATCGGTGGTGAAGATTCCTAGAGTTGTGATTCCTTTTAACTATGATCTAGTAGACTCCTCCTTATGGTGGTCCTATGGATGAGAGACCTACAAGTCACTCTCATCAACAGCCCTACTCAGGAATTGCAGGGCTTCCCTGACTGAATGCACCCATCTGGAATGCAGTTTTCTTCTTTTCCTACTGCCTTCTATTTCACCAAGCATTGTCTTTTCTAGTGAGTCATATTGTCATACGATATGGCCAACGTAGGGCAGCCTCAAGTTTAGTAGTCATCTTGGCTTTTAAGGGAGACTTCAGGCTTGATTTGCTCTACTATAGTTGTCTTTTACAGCCTCATCACACTAGAGCATGAATCCACCTTAAATCCAGCTTCTGCTTCCTGCAGAATTTGAGGCTGTTAAAAAGGATAATTGGAACTCTTCTCCAACACCACATCTCAAATCAGCTTTCTTCATTGTCCAGCTTTCACAATTATCTATGGAAAAGGGAAATATGGCGTGGGCAAACGTAACTTTAGTAGTCAGTGCTATAACTTCCCACGCTTCGCATTTTATCACAATATCTGTTTAACTTGTATGACATAATCTTGTCTTCTTCCTTCATAAGTTGCCTTTCCAAGTCCTGGGGTACATCTCAATTTGTAGAATGAATGCTGTGTGACATCTCTTAAATTACCAACACTCAATGCTATAGAATCCTGGATTTTGTAGTCTAGTGAAGTACCAGCACTCTTTGGCAGAGAAGGGCAAAGACTTGTAAATCTACAACTCCCATGATTTCATCACATGGAGCCATGCCAGATAAAGTGGTGTTAAATTGTGTTAATTTTAAAATGTAGATGCACCCTTATAGGATATAACACCTATAGGATATAACAAAGAGAACCCTTAGAGATACCTTATAGTTTTGGGATGTGCACACACACATCCGAAATCATCTGTTTTTCTGTATTATATCCTGTAGGTTTAAACACACCATGTGAGTTATATTAGATTACAATCTGTGCTTTAGAGCTGTATTCTCAGACCTAAAAAATGACACAACACAATCCTCTATGAAATAATTTAGTAATTATACTCCATAGAGTTGAATGGAGCTCCATAGAGTATGGAGCAAAGATTACAGGCTCAGGAAACTTGCTACAGTGCTATGCAGAGCTCATAATTTGCGTCTCAGACATGTCAATTGATGAAGAACATTTTGAAATTTAAAATCCAGCTGAACTCAGAACTTTTCTGATCGGGAATAATGTTATAATCTTGCAGTACATGATTACAGCTGCCAGGCTGATTTAGGTACAGAAATGGAAATATACAAATATATGGAAATATCCCATCACAAGAAGATTGGTTGGTAACATTATGTGACTTGGCAGGGATAACAAATAGGCCATTTTGGTTAAAGAGAAATAACTACTTTGCACAAAAAAAATGACAATTGTATTTTTGAGAAACTACTTGGGGAGATTAACAATACTAGGATTTGAAGAATAGTAGGCATTAACAAATATGTAGAACTGGATTTATATTATAAAATTAGAAGAAGCAGGCAATTGTAACCATTAGCTGGGAAGCTGGAAGTCACATTTCTTTTTCCCATTTTGCTTATTGTATTGTAGTTTATAGTGTAGTTATTTACACTTGCAGTTTACTCTGTTTCGTAGTGTATCTAATTTCTCCTTATATATTGCTTTCTATTTTAAAGTTTTTGTTGTTTAATAAAGGTATCATCAACAAAAAGGAGGCTTCACTGAGTGGATACATATTTTGTTGTTTATTCGTTCAGTCGCTTCCGACTCTTCGTGACCTTATGGACCAGCCCACACCCGAGCTTCCTGTTGGCCGTCACCACTCCCAGCTCCTTCAAAATCAAGCCAGTCACTTCAAGGATACCATCCATCCATCCATCTTGCCCTTGGGCGGCCCCTCTTCCTTTTTCCTTCCATTTTCCCCAGCATCATTCTCTTCTCCAAGCTTTCCTGTACATACTACAACATTGTAATATTATGATTCCACTTTAACTGCTAGTTATACACATCCGTTTTATGTTGCTACTGATGGTATATGTTATATTTTAATATGTTGTTCTCCACCTTGATCCATGGAGAGGGCAAGGTAGGACATAATAATACAGTTTCCTTACCCAGAATTTCAAAATACTCCAAAATCAAAAACTGACCTCATTGGTGGCTAAGATAGTGATATCTATGCTTTCTGGCAGTTTGGTGTAAACAAGCCATGCCTCATGCACACAATTATTAAAAACAGTGTGCATAAAATTACCTTAAGTATATGTATCAGATATATATGAAACAGCATGGATTTCTTGTTTAGACTTGGGCTCCATATAAAACATATTTCATCATTTATGTATTCAAGTATCCCAGAATACAACATAACAGCAACAATAATAATGGGATCTTGGGATACTTGTATGCGTACATGATTGTATTATTATTTTTAGTAATTAGTATTAGTATTATTGGATATGTGTATGTACATAATGATGATGATTGAATATCTGTATATGTACAATTATTATTATTATTATTATTATTATTATTATTATTATTATTATTATTATTGTGAGATACCTGCATAGATACATGACTATTTATTTTTGTTGTTGTTGTTGTTACTAATATTATTGCTATTAAATTAAAAATTAAAAAATCCAATTGGCAAATACTTCTCATCCCAAGCATTTTGGATAGGGATAGGTAGTAGCAACAACAGATTGAATTATTATTTTGATACCCTATGGACTCTTAGAATTTGCAGTTTATGGAGAGGAATTTAGAATAAAGTTTCACTAAATCACAAACTCCAGCCGTCCTGAGGATGCAGCTATGGCACTGAAAGTACTAAGGCAACACTAAAACTGTGTTATGTAAACAAGCCAGAACTCTTTGCCTTGGGGTGCATCTACACTGCATCTACATCAATGCAGTTTGACACCATTTTACTTGCCATGTCTCAAAGCTATGGAATCCTGGGATCTATAGTATGGTGAAGCACCAGCTCTCTTTGGCAGAGAAGCCTCAAGACCTTGCAAAACTACAGTTCTCATGCCATAGCATTGAACCATAGCAGTTAAAGGACGCGTCAAACTGCATTAATTCTACAGTGTAGATGCATCCTTGATTTTGCTTGTTAGGATTGCTGAACAGCAACCTCAGGTAAAATCTGGTTTCTCAAGATGATGGCTTACTTACTTACTTACTTAGGCGATCCCTCGTAGTTTGAGGATGATTGTCTTCCATCTTGGGGGTGTGTCCGTAGATGGCTGAAGAGACCTATTCTTGATCTGCATGTTCTCCCGCAGTGAGGACATTGGTTTTCAGGTGGAAGGCAGTCCCGGTCAGGGTTGGCTCGATGCTCCTCTTGGCACGTTTCTCCCTTAAGCTCTCCATTCGTGCCTCTTCGAACTCCGCATCACTGCTGGTCACAGCTGACCTCCAATGAGAGCGCTCAAGGGCCAGGGCTTCCCAGTTCTCAGTATCTATGCCACAGTTTTTAAGGTTGGCATAGAAGGAAACCTCTAAGGACACCTTAAAATACAGATGCACATGACTTTAATGTGTTTTAATCTTTGTTTCATGTGTTTGAATATAATAGATGTATTTTAATAGGAGCCCCGGTGGCGAAGTGCGTTAAAGCACTGAGCTGGAGACTGAAAGGTCCCAGCGTCAAGAGTCAGACGCCAGTTAACAAACAAAACAGAGTTTATTCCGAAGATAAGCCAAAAATAACATAAACACAGAAAGTATCCTTGAAACACTTCACTTATCAGTGTTTCAAGAGTAGTTTGGACAAAAATAACTCAAAAACAAGCCACGCTATTTTCCCATGCTGGCATTCAATAAAAACTAAAAGACGCTTCAATTCAGCTTTGGAGAACAAATAGAGTTGACTGCAAGAAAATATGCAAAATAAACGAAGGCTTGAAACCTTCCAGAAGCTGCAGAGTATAACTGAAAGTGCAAAAGCCTCTTTTGGCTTCAAACCGTTTCTGAAAACAGACAGCCGGCTCTGCGGATTTAAAGGGACAGTTCCCAAAAGAAAAATAGCAAACTGGCTTGAAAACAAACAAACTAGAAGAGCAGTAAACTGCTTCCACGGTGCAGATAAAGCCGAAAGCTTCAAAGGGATGATGAATAGCCGTCGTCAGGAGAATCCAAGGTCAGGTCAGGAGGCAGCAGCAAATTCCAAAAGGCAAACCAGTAGTCAGAAGCCGGGAGTAGTCGTCAGTCAGAGGGCGTAGACAGAAGCCAGGTCAAATTCAATCCAAAGTCCGAAGAGGGTGCAGTCATCCAAACCAGGTCCACAATAAGACACAGCGAGAGCCAAGCCAGATGGTATCAGCAGCTAGAAATAGTAATCAGAATGCAGTCCAGGGAAACCCACACAGTTCCATCCCTCTGCTGCAGAGCAGTCCCATATAACTTACATCCGAATCACAGTCCAAGTCCAGTCTTCACGGAAACACAGAGATCCCAATGGCGCCTCAGCAACACCTTGCCACACGCAAAGTGCAGTGGCCAAACATTCCCATTTTATTCCCCTTCCTCCTGGGTGACCAAACACTCACACCCAAACACCAGGTGTCCCAAATCTACTCAGAGTCCGAACTCCACACAGCTAGAGCTCGTGGATCTGGAGTACCTAGCAATTCGTCGGAGTCCCAATCATCCTGCCCACACTTAGCCCCATGAACACTTAAAGAACCATCCTCCCTTCTCCAAGCATCCCAAGTGGGATCAGCTCCTGCAGAAACCCCAGGTTCAGTAGTATCCATAGGCCCCAAATCCCCAGACATCTCCGGTGGCTGTGCCCATTCAGTGCCCACTTCCCCAGCCACCACCTGTTCCTCAGCATCCATTTTCCCAAACTCCCCATCTGAATCTTCCTCAGAAGATCCCCCATATAGCTCTCTAAGTCGCTTCCTGCGCAACTCCTCCAGTGAACCCTCATCACGAGAGTTTTTTCTTCCTCTTCAAATCCCATCACCATCAACCATAATCCCCGAAGGCGCAGTCACAACACCCAGGTTCAAACCCTGGGAGCGGCGGGAGCGGCCGCTGTTAGCTCCAGCTCCTGCCAAACATGCCAATGTGAGTAGATCAATAGGTACCGCTCCGGCGGGAAGGTAACAGTGCTCCATGCAGTTATGCCAGCCACATGACCTTGGAGGTGTCTACGGACAACACCGGCTCTTTAGATTAGAAATGGAGATGAGCACCAACCCCCAGAGTCAGACATGACTGGACTTAACGTCAGGGGAAACCTTTACCTTTACCTATTTTAATAGCCTTATGTTTTATACAGGGTGGGTCAAAAGTCACAAAGGTGCATCATGTTTTAATATACTATTTATTATTATTATTATTAGTAGTAGTAGTAGTAGTAGTAGTATTTATATTTATTTACAAACTGCTTATGGCAACCAGACTGACTGATAACTGGCAAAGAGAGGGAGAAAATGTGGAGGCAGTGACAGACTTTGCATTTCTAGGCGTGAAGATTGGCAACAAAGGTCCATATAGTTAAAGCAATGGTATTCCCCGTAGTAACCTATGAATGTGAGAGCTGGGCCATAAGGAAGGCTGAGCGAAGGAAGATAGACTTTTGAACTGTGGTGTTGGAGGAAAAATCTGAGAGTGCCTTGGATCGCAAGATCCAACCAGTCCATACTCCAGGAAATAATGCCCGGCTGCTCACTGGAGGGAAGGATATTAGAGGCAAAGATGAAGTACTTTGGCTACATAATGAGAAGACAGGAAAGCTTGGAGAAGATACTGATGTTGGGAAAAATGGAAGAAAAAAGGATGAGGGGCCGACCAAGGGCAAGATGGATGGATGTTATCCTTGAAGTGACTGGCTTGACCTTGAAGGAACTGGGGGTGGCGACGGCCGACAGGCAGCTCTGGCGTGGGCTGTTCCATGAGGTCACGAAGAGTCGGAAGCGACTGAATGAATAAACAACAAAACTTGCAGGATCTTGAGCATTACCTTACTGGCTTGTGAAAGAAGTGCCACTGTATAAAAGTTTGAGCATTCAACTAACCTACCTTAAAAGATGAGGGAAAGCAGGCAACACATAAATAATAATGATGATGATGATTATAATAATAATGATAATAATGATGTGTTGTTATTGTTATTGGCGCTCCTCCAGGGGAGCTGAGAAAGAGGCCTGCCCGCCCTGAGAAGAACTTCAGGCGCAGGCGGCGCTGTGGGCGGGGCTTCTTCAGCCAAGAGGCCCCGCCCCTTTCCTGGGTCCTCGCGAGCGGCTGTTTGGCCTCGTCGCGAGCTCCGCCTCCCATTGGCTGCTGCGTCGCAGGCAGCAGCGAGAAAGAGAGCCATGATGGCGGCGGCCTGAGAAAGCGAGCGAGAGTGAGAGCCAGAGCGAGCGGAAGCCCCTCAGTCCCCGACCGCCGCCATGGCGGAAGACGCGGAGCTGGAGAGGTGGGTGAGGCCTGCGGGGAGGAAGGGGCAGGCGCTGCAGGGAAAACCTGGCTTTTGCTGCTCCCTTGGCAGCCGAGGGATTTGGCCTTGACTGTCTGTGAACACCAGGAAGAAGGTCCCACAGGCTTCCCAGTGGCCTTGTCTTTTTAGGGCCTCGGAATCTTAAAGGGACCGCATCGCATTATTATCATTATATTTATCCCATTAGATCTTGGAAGCAAAGCAGGGTCTGCCCCGGTTCGTACTTAGTCTGAAGACCACTATCGAATGGTAGATGTTGTAGGGGATGTTTCAGGAGGAAGGTACTCACACAACTCTGAAGGTGCATATCTTCACTGTAGAATTAGTGTGGTTTGACATCACTTAAACTGCTATGGATCAAGGCTAGGGAATCGTAGAGGTTGTAGTTTGGCGAGGCCCTAAGCACTCTTGAATAATAATAATAATAATAATAATAAGCTTTATTTGTATTCCGCCCCAAGGAAACACAGGGCAGATTCCAACAGACAAAAGGGCAACCATTCTGTGCCTTGAAAAACAATAGATACAAATACAATAAACAAGCCAACCAAATCCCACATTAGATCAACATTTAAAACCATTGTGTTGTTGAAGGCTTTTATAGCCGGAATCACTGGTCGCTGTAAGGATTCTGGGCTGTATGGCTATATTCCAGAAGCATTCTCTCCTGACGTTTCACCTACATCTATGGTAGCCATCCTTAGAGATTGTGGGGTATATTGGAAACTAAGCAAGGGAGATTTATCTATCTGTGGAAGGTCCAGGGTGGGAGAAAGAACTCTTGTCTGTTGGAGGCAAGTGTGAATGCTGCAATTAATTGCCTTGGTTAGCATTGAAAAGCCTTGCACCTTCAAGGCCTGGTTGATTCCTGCCTGTTTGGATCCTTTGTTGGGAGGTGTTAGCTGGCCCTGTTTCATGTCTGGAATTCCTCAGTTTTCAGAGTGTTGTTCTTTATTTACTGTCCTGATGTTAGTGTTGTTCTCAACAACAACCAATAACCAATATAATAATAATAATAATAATAATAATAATAATAATAATAATAACAACAACAACTTTATTTTTATATCCCGCCACCATCTCCCCTCGAGGACTCGGGGCAGCTTACATGGGGCCAAGCCCGACAACACAGTTAAAATAGAATAAACAAAAAACATAATGTAATACCCATAACTTTATATAATATAATAATGGGTGTGTTCACAAATTGGAGACAAGGCAATAAATTATACATGTGCAATTTATTGCAAGGTCACTAATAAGATGGGCCAGTAATAAAGTGCAGTGGCTGGGTATAGGTGGAGGTGCATTTATAAAAACCACACTCTTTGGCAAAGAAGACCTTGCAAAACCACAACTCCCATGATCCGATCGCATTGAGCCATGGCAGTTTAAGTGTCAAACTGCATTAACTCTGCAGTGAAGTTATACCCTGGGAAGAAGAAGAGCACAGTTCCCCACTTCTACTTAAAAGAAAGCTCATAGTTGTGGCTTGAGATGTATTTGCAATGTCACATTAATGTAGTGTGACATCACTTTAACTGCTGTGATGTCATAGGATTTGTAATTCTACAATAACAACAACAACAACTTTATTTATATCCCGCCACCATCTCCCAAAAGGGACTCAGGACGCCTTACAGAGCAGCACATAATGATGCCATACAAACACATAAAATACATCAGCATTTATAAATATCAGTAACAACACCAATTGATATAAAACAACACTTAACAGAAATTAACAAAAAAAACCCAACTCAATTTAAATAAAATATTCAATAAAAACGCAGCAGTAGTTTCTAGTTAAAATATGCTATAAAACCAACTTGAACAAGGCCTTCTCTGTCCATGAACATCACCAAACTATAGTGGTTTGAGCATTGCACTATGAGTCTGGAGATCAGATTTTAAATCTCCACTCAACCATGGAAACCCACTGGATGACCCTGGATAAATCACACATTCTCAGCCTCAGAGTAAAGCAAAGACAAGCCCTCTTCTGAACAAATCTTGCATAGAAAGCCCTGTGATGGGTTTGCCTTAGGTCAGGCCTGCCTTAGGGAATTCCTGACCACTGGACAAGTAATAGCCAAAATTGCTTTTAGGGCCCTTCCCCACAGCCCGATATCCCAGAATATCAAGGCAGAAAATCCCACAGTATCTGCTTTGAACTGGGTTATCTGAGTCTACACTCAAATACTGTGGGATTTTCTGCTATGATATTCTGGGATATAGAGCTGTGTGGAAGGGCCCTTAGAGTAGTACACTGGTTGGGCACTCACTCTCTAAAAGGTTCGCCATCACTGCCCTAGGATTTCCATTGGTTGAAAATGACTAGAAGGAACACAATAACAACTCAGTGAAATATAGGATTGCATACTGAATTCAGGTTCATAAGATTTTTTGTAATTTGTTGCCAGAACAGCAATTTTGGCATCGCTTGGAAGTGATTGGGAACATTGCCTTAACTGCCAGAATAAGATTTCTTATTTCCTCATTCTGTGAGTGGTGTAACATGATTTAGGTAGGAAGGTGACCTTTGTTGAGCCACTCTTAGGTCTTGCTACGGGTTTTTAATTAGATTCAAGAACTGGGCCTTGATGGAGCCATTCTAAGACATTAGGTTTTTGTTGTTACCATCACAGTGTTGTTGTGGTTTGGTATTTAGGATGATTGTCCATATAGAGGTGAATCTCTGCCCAAATCCCAGGTTCCTGAAGCAAGCTTGTCCTATGTTTGGCTCCATCTATCTTCCCTTCAGTCCTGAGTACCTTATATATTCATGTATAAGTCTAGAAATTTTAGTTTAAAAAGCAACCCAAACAATCTGGTTTGATTATCCATGGACCAATGTGAGTACTTATATCTTAACCTTTATCAAAAAAGAAAGCATTCTCCTCTCTGAATAGATAAGTGGTGAAAGGTAAGGGTTTAACCCTTTCCAGAATAACTTGAAAGAAGCACCAACCCTCTCTACTCTCTCTGCTGAGGTGTCACTTCTGGCCTTTTTGAAAGCTTGGATGGGAAAACGGCAGCAGTAAGGCTGCCCCCTGAGATGGCATTGGTGCTTTTCCCTCTTTACAGAATGATCCTCGACATTATACGTGAAGTCGACTTATACATGAGTATATACGGCAATTTCCCAGTTTCTAGAACATCCCCACGATATGTTCTTCTACCACCATGATTCACTGCAGGTCTGGTGTCCTCTGGCTCATAAATGTTATTTTGCATCTGGTTTGGAGATAACCAGACACTTCTTCAATCTTCTGTGCTCTCCATCACCCACAGAATAGTCATAGAGGGGCTGTCATAGCTGAAGTGTGAGACTAAGAGACTTTGGTCATCATGAGGTCTTGAAAAAAATACCAACTTCTGCAATGACTAAAAAAGACATCCACTGGTGTAAAGTGGACATACACTTGTGTATATCACTCACAGTGATGGATGCAGGGAGAAATGTTCAACGGGTAAATATACTACTCTTAATAAAAATGAAAATGAAAAATAAAAATGAAATGCACAGATATAAGATGGGTGACATCTGGCTTGAAAACAGTACATGGAATCTTAGGCTGCAAGCTGAACATGAGTCAACAGTGTGGTGCTGCAGCTAGAAAAGCTAGCGCAATTCTAGACTGCATCAATAGGAGTAATGTGTCTAGATTGAGGGAAGTCATAGCCCCAGTGTATTCTGCTTTGGTCAGACCTGAAATGCTATGTCCAATTCTAGGCACAACAATGCAAAAAAGCCATCGACAAGCTAAAATGTATCTAGAGAAAGGTGACCAAAATGATCAAAAGTCTGGAAGCCAGGCCCCATAAGGAGGGTTTAGGGAGCTTGGTATGTTTAGCTTGGAGAAAAGAAGACTGAGGGGAACATGGTAACCATGTTAAAAAAATGAAAGAAGTCCCAAGTTTGTTTTCTGCTAGAGACCAGGACACAGAGCAATGGATTCCACTTAAACATTAGGAAGAACTTCCTGATAGTAAGAGCTATTTGAAAGTGGAATATGCTACCTCGTAGCATGGTGGAGTCTCCTCTGAGCAGAAACCAGATGGCCATCGGCCGGGAGTGCTTGGATTGAGTGTTCCTTCATGACAGGGGAGTGGACTCTATGGTCATTGTAGTCTCTTCCAGCTCTATGATTTTAAGCATCTGGATAATGGTTGTCCCATTTCTCCTATCTCAGCTACAGATCTCGCCAACTACTTCAGAATTACCATTTGTTTGCTTCTGTGACTAATGCACCCCTAAGACATTCATTTTGTTTTGGTGGAAGGCCTTCTCTAGGCAAAATGGTGACTGAGCCATATTCTTTCCAGTTTGTGAAAATGGATTTAACAGTGCTCTGGGGAATTGTCATAATTTGGGATTTTATTTTAAGTAAATCTGGTTTGTGTTTCTACACAATGTTATTCTGGACTTACATTTGGTTATTTCTTGGTGTTATTTGTGTCAATATGTTCTTCAACCAAATTTAAGACCTACAGAAACAGATATGCTTAATCTGAGATCAATGAGATCCTAAAATAGTACATAAATGGATTCAATTCAAAACCAGAATTTATCTGGGCATTAATGTGTATGCAACCAATGTGACAGTCTATTTTTGTTAATGTTTTTGCCAAAATAACAATATTTTGCATCTTTTCAGTACTGGGTATTTTAAGCACATCTATTCTTTTTTCATGTATTTCTATCCCACGTTCTCCCACAATTGGGATTCAAGGTGACTCACAATGTAAAAATAGTACAGTTAAACACATACAAAAAGTCAACATTAAAATGGGTTAACTTAGTGAGAGTCTTAAAATTATTTAAGACTGCTCTTGAAAAGATAAAATACAATGAAAAGTTCAAAAGTAACAATATCAGTTAAGCACGTTTTGATTTCATGATATAGTACAACAACAAACTGGCTCTTAAATTGTTATGTACTGTGATGATTTGGTCTGTAAGCTGAGTTTTCAGGCCCCTAGGGGAGATTGTCAGTGCATATATAATATAATATACTGGAGGAAATTTTCTTTACATTAGCAGTTTTAGTGCAGTAACAAATACATACATTCTTGGTGAGAAAACATGTGACTGTTCTGTGGTAAAAATAGTAATCCAGTAAATACTTCATGTCCCTCTAGTTATCCATATTAGCAAAAAAATTAGTTTTCTATGTGAGGTTATTAGAATTTCCCAGGTCACTAGAATTCAAACATAATTCAGATCCTTTGTCACTGAACAGTTGTGAATAAGGTGATGGGGAAAAATGCTGATAGGGTATCCCAAATGTAATTTTCTTAAAAACCCAAAGTCTGAGCATTTGTAATCATCATTTATGGCCTGTATTTTATTTTTCCATTTACAGTGAACAAGGCATCAGCACTTAAAATAAAGTTAATAGATCTAGATTGACTATGAACTTAAGAAAATGTAATGTTGCAGTGTTTCAATTTCAAAGTAAGTTTTGTTAAAAGTCAAATTGGAGTGACATCACCTTTTCACACATTTTCATTGGTGCCAGTATTATTTCCATTCCGGATCAATTACCATCAATCCCCTTTTGTCTTTTGTAAAAAGCAATTATCTTCTGTATTTGTTCAGTGAGTCATGAGATTGAGGCTGTTAAAGATACAAATGATGAATTGAGCGTGCATTACTTTAATCCTTACAGTTTTATTTGGGAAAGTGACTTTAATGAGCCTGGGATGGGTCAGTAGTTTGCACTAGTGTTCTTAGTGAACAACAGAAATAAGTAAATGTGCCTATATTTCAAGGACATTCAAGAATTGATCAAATGAAATGCTTTTCTCATATTTACATTTAGGAAAGCAGTGGAAGAACTTCTTACAGAGGCTAAGCGTGGGAAAACAAGAGCAGAAACTATGGGGGCCATGGGCTGGTAAGTTCTTCAAACTATGTGCTGCTTTTCTAAAATATAAACAGGTTAAAGAAATAATGACCGAGGATGCAGTCTTAGGACCTTATCCCATGCAAGTGCCTCCCTCCCTTCTCTCTCTGTTGTCTCACGCTAGCAAAATGGAGTCCCACGGAGGCTGTCCCATGACGCACGGCCACTTCTAGTAGCTGTCCATGGGAATCTGTCTTGCCAGCGTGTGAAAAATGGAGAGAAGACTCCGTTTTCAGGATTGAAGAAATGGGAGAAGCGGGAAGAATATGTGGGAAGGACATGGGATGGCTGACCATGCCCAAAGATGGACCTTGCTGGAGTAAGATGAGTCCCCACTCTTCCAAATGCTTTCCCCAGCTTCCCTTCCACCCGTGGAATAACATCCTTAAACACATTTGGAGCAGATAAGCCTCATTGGACCAAGTAAGAATTATTTTAGAGACCTAAGTGTTGTTGTTAGTCCCAACAACCCTCAGTGGGTTTTACATAGGGTCTTGCCATTTAACCACTGATTCATTGGACCTAACCTATCTAGTGGTAGCAATTCCTATTAAGCACATGTGCAAGAATTCAATTAAAATAGGTGATAACACAATTGCGTTCATAAAGTACCCTTTTTCCTATGTAGTGATGCTCATAGGCCATTAACTGCAGCATCTGTTTATACAGCACACTTGTTTAAAATATTTTGTCCAGGATCAGTGAAGTACTTATGGAAGGCATATCCAGAAAAACCCATTTTCCCCATACATTCCCGCAGCCTCTGGATGATTTCAGAATCTGGGATGGAAGATTGGAAAATACTTCCAGAACACAGTTTCTGGTGATGCAGCAGGATGTAGGGAGGACAGAGAGTGAAGGATAATTTCTTATTGCAAATGCTGGGAGAGTGTACTGGGAATCAGGTCTTTCTAGGTCTGTTGATAGGGCATATTTCTTAAGTATGCTCTTGAAATCCAGACATATTTTTGGTAAGGTATTTCTTCACAATGTTATTTATTATGTTGTTGCAAGTTTTATAACTTTTCATGAGATGTTGTGGTTTGATTACTATGTTTATTTTTATGGTTGTAATGTTTTTGTTTACATGTTGTTCACCGCTTTGAGTCCCGATCTGGGAGAAAAGCGGGATAGAAATAAATAGATAATAATAAAATGTTCCTGTGTTACTTAAACTAATATAGCAACCGAGCATCCTGGCATTTGTCACTCAAGGTATTGAACTCTGCCACTTCCCCTTGAAATCCTTGTGCTCTCAAGCTCTTATGAGACAGGAAAGGCATTCATGGAAGTGCCGACAAAGCTTATTTTTAGAGGGCCCCAAAAAACTGGTTTGCTAACCAGGAATTATTGGATTTGTAGATCCTGCTGTCATACATATAATGATAAAGCATGATTTATTAGAAAATACAGTAATAGTGGGCAAAGCAGAAGACTATATTACATTGTGCATTGACTCAGTAAAGATTGTAGGAGTAAAGAGGACTGTTAATAAGAGAAGTTTTAGGAGAGTTCTTATTCATAGAATAAGAATCATCATAGGCCATAGGTCAGAATTGACGTCAGCATGCACAAAAAATAGCAGACCCAAAATGGAAGCCAGATCTTCCAGGGCTTCCATTATGCCCACTGCTACCTATGTCTTTCCTTTTCCCAAATGGTTTAATCTCTGAGAATGAACAGGTGGCACTTCTCACAGGTTCAACATTAGTGGGACCCTGCTTACATCAGAATTGCTTAAATGATGCACAAAACATTCCTTTTAATATTTGACAGCTGCTTAGTGCTATGGAATGTGGATAACTTCATACTTTAGATATTTCAAATAGTGCAAATCTATCTGAAGTTGTAATTTCTATCAAGTTTCTGGTCCATCTAGCCTGGTCTACTTTAGCTCACAGTGACTTCTAGAGATCTCTCTTAGCCCTGCTGGAGGGATCAGGAGACGAACCTGAGACTATATGTAGGCCAAAAATGTATGCTACCACTGACCTGTGGTCCTCCTATTTGAAACGGCAAGTTCTTGCCCCAGCCATTCGTAGTTTTCAACCAAATGGAATACTACACAATTCTTTACCATAGTTGCAGATGTGTAATCATAATTGTATTTGTGTACATACCAAAAACATCGCTACATTATGTAACTTCCACCCCCTTTTAAAAAAGGAATATGACAATTAAATAGTTGCTTTTAGACCTGTAAGAAAGTGTACACATCTTGGCTGTTTCTTTCCATACTGCAAGTCTACACTAGGTGGCATACAAGGAAAGCCAAAACATGACAAATTGAGCTATCTGATTTAGATATTCATGGCATTTATTTGGTTATTTTGTTCGCATTAACCTATTTATATGTTGTTGTTTTTCCTAATGTTTCTGCAGGATGAAGTGCCCTCTTGCCAGCACAAATAAAAGGTTTCTCATCAATACTATTAAGAACACATTGCACTCCTCAAAAGAGCAAGACCAGGGACAAAAGCATCAGGAAGATGATAAGGAATCTGAGCCAAAGCAGAGCGGGGAAGAAACCAAACCAAAGAGGCACAGATCATATCCTTATACACCCAGCTTTCGGTCTAGGAGAAGAGTCAGCTCTTCTCCTCCTAGGCATCGAAACAGGAACAGAAGGCAGAACACCAAGGAGAAGTATGAAAAGCAATCAAATAAGTGAGGAGAAAAGCAGGCCATTCCAAGCCAAGTATGTAATTAAACAATGAACTATGGGGGGAATGTTCCTTTATCTTCAACTAGAGAGCATTCTTCAGTACAGATGTCTATGTTAAAAGCAGGTTTCTAGAAGACAGCAAGCCTGCTCCTTGTGATTATTCCCTGAAGAGTTACTGTGTACTTAGGAAGTTGATGATGTGTTTGTTTTCCCCTGCCCCCAACACACATTCATATCCTTCCAGTTCAGCTTTTTTGTCCTTTCTTTGGATGGTTGTAACATGCTTGTGTCTGTCTTCCAGAAACATTATCTTTTATAGTAGCATACATGAATGCATAGTCTGTAAATGATAAATTACTTGGTTTGTAATTTGCTTTTAATTTTATTTTGTTCCATAGGTACAGAAAACTTCCACTGTGCTCACATAGCTGCATTGTAGGCTCATAACCTGACATACATCTGGATATTGCATATTATTTAAATACATGCAAATTGATTTAATGTATGTTAATAAACATAGGGGAAATGTGGTCCATAGTGGACACTCTTATTATATGGGACTTGGCAAGAGCAATAGTTTCCCATACACTTCAGATGTTATGCAATTTATTTAAATGCACAGAATATTTTCAGCCATACAATCTGTTTAAACAAAAAAATATTTTCCAGCAACTAAATAAACAAGCAGTGATTTGTTATTCCTTGGAGATTGGGAAATCTAAAATTGGCTTTTATTCCATCTCTCTCTGTATAAATGGTAATGTCTCTTAAGTCACTAAAAATACTTTGACACCTCTGTGCAAAACAGTGGACATCAGGAGTGTTTGTGGTAAAAAGTTGACCACATGTTATTTAAATTGTGAAACGATACAGGGAATGGCCACTTAAATTTTGATCACTGTCTTTTTAGCAGTTTTATTGGTTAGGTTCTTTGTGAATCCTTAATCTGCTGATGACTTATCTTTGTAGTTCCTCTGTTCTATGGAAACACTGACATGTAAGTCTTTAGACAACATTTATTTGAGTGGTTTTTCTGAGTTGATATTAAACCTGAGCTCTGATACTAAAATTTTGTCAAGTATTTTGTAAAGGTGTTTAAATGTGAAACAAAATAATTTGATGAATAGAAATGTTTAATTACCAGTCAAGGACACTTATGTCTTCAGTTTATCACAAGTTTAGTGCATGTACTGTTCTGACTTCAGTGCATACTAGCAAGTCAAAAGCAGTTTTTGTAATGTGAGCTTACATGTTTGTGCTGAATTGTCCCATTGAATTCAGTAGAATTTGCTTCCTAGTGGGCTCTTGTTATCAGTGGGCTCTTGTTATCTCCTGTGGTTAGGTTCCAGGATCACCCTTAAGTATCAAAATCTATGGATGCTCAAGTTGCCTTATATACAGTGGCATAGTAAACTGGCAATCCTGTTATAAAATGGCAGACCAATCAATTGAGTGCTGGAGAGAGCCTGAGGATCTCTGAAATGAGGCAAGTCTATGGCAGAGTATGCCCACACAGCAGCATAGTGCTCAACGTTAGGGTTCTTTTTGGATTTTACCCCCAGAATAGTTTTGAGCAATTGCTGGTTGAATCTGTGGGTGCCTTGCATATGGAGAATCAACTGTGTAGCAATGAATCATAAAAGACAATGTATGAAAGTAAAAAACCCCCTCTTCCTCCTCCTGCCTGGCAGAGGAGTCTGAAAGAAATAAGCGTCAGTGGGTGTGTTAGGTGGAAAACAATCTGTTCCAGCAGATCTTGGCCTATATTGTCTCATATTGGTAATACGTTGAAGTTGACATTGTTACTTTTCCCCTATGCTTGTTCTCTGTTTAATTTTAAAATTAAAAGAAATCTAAGAAGCACATCTTAGAATCATTGCATATTTCATGCTGAATTAAGAGCAATGCTTAGTTTTAGCAGATTTATACACACACTAAATCAGCTTGAGAAATGATTTTTTCTGTATGATAGTTGTCCCTGGAGTGAAGCTGGGCAGGGGAGGCAAAATGAGGGCATTTACCACCCCAATAGGAATTTGCCTCCCTCCTCAAAATTTTCCTTCAATTCACAATCTTATAGTACTGCAGTAATTTAAAACTTAGAGTGCAGCAATGGCACAATGGGTTAAACCCTTGTGCCGGCTGAACTGCTGACCTGAAGATCTGAAAGTTAGTGGTTTGAATCCACGAGATGGGGTGAGCTCCCATCTGTCAGCCCCAGCTTCCATGCGGGGACATGAGAGAAGCCTCCCACAGGATGGTAACACATCCGGCCATCCCCTGGGCATTATCTCTGTAGATGGCTGATTTTCTCACACCAGAAGCGACTTGCAGTATATTTTCAATTCGCTTCTGACATGATTTTAAAAAATTAGAACTTGAACATTTTGAATTATAGTATGGGCATCCAAAGAAATGGGAAAGGCAAACTTACCAAGAGAATATGAGCACTGCAAATGGGAGAGTTCGAGGTGTGACCAATTTTCAATGTCTCTGCAATGCTAGAAATTTGTAATGGGAGGGAAAACAGAATTCTTATTGCAGGGGCAATGTCTTCATTTTGCTTCCTCTCTCCCCATTATCTTGTATTCACCCACAGAATTGGAAAACCCATGTAGATCCATGAATACAATATTTATTATGGCAAGAATAATCCTTAGACATATCTGATCAGTGGGACCAAAATACTACGAATGTGAAACTGTTCATTGAATCCCTCCCTGTGGGGGCCAAGTTGACACTGGTGTTGGTTTCATTCCAGTGTCAAGTTGGCAAGAAAGCTTTTTATGGTTTCATTTTGAACTGCAGCATATATGATTTCAAACTGTAGAGGAGCCTGCTTGTCATTCCCATCTACTGAACTTCAGTGTAGGCAGATTGGGGTCCCAAAGTAGGGCAAGAAATAGAGCTGCTCATGGGAAAATGTAATCCCTAAAGTATCCAGCTTCTGGCTTCCAGAATACCAGTGCAACTAAGCTGGAGAGTATCACTGGTTTCACATCCAAGCTCATTTTCTGTTGCCCTGGAGACTAGGAAGCGGAACAACGGCTTCAAACTACAGGAAAGGAGATTTCACCTGAATATTAAGAAGAACTTCCTAACTGTGAGAGCTGTTCAGCAGTGGAACTCTCTGCCCCGGGGTGTGGTGGAGGCTCCTTTGGAGGTTTTATTTATTTATTTGCAGTATTTATATTCCGCCCTTCTCACCCCGAAGGGGACTCAAGGACTCACATTACACATATAAGGTAAACATTCAATGCCTTAACATAGAACAAAGACAGAGACAAACACGGGGATCCGAGCTGGCCTCGAACTCATGACCTCTTGGTCAGAGTGATTTGTTGCAGCTGATTGCTCAACAGCCTGCGCCACAGCCTGGCCCATAATGGTTTTTAAGGAGAGGCTGGATGGCCATCTGTCGGGGGTGCTTTGAATGTGATTTTCCTGCTTCTTGGCAGGGGGTTGGACTTAATGGCCCACGAGGTGTCTTCCAGCTCTATGATTCTATGATTTTAATGCACGTTCTGTATCGGTAGAGAACTTCTCCTCCTCCAGCTATTTTGGATTATGATCCCAACAACCCTTTGTCATTCACTATGCAGACTGAACCTTTTGGGAATTCTCAGCCTCAAATTACACTTCCAGGACCATGAGATAGAACTGACAGACCACAATGAGCCGAAGATGAATCTGACCTCTTCCTCATTTCTGCTATGCTGCTGTAAATCTGAGGAGGTTTAGGAATGGGTTGGAAACTGCCATCAAAGTACTCAAAATCTAAATGCAGAATTGTTTTGTCCATTTTCAGTGCTCTTTTTATAAAAACAAACATCTATATAGTGCCCCCTCATTCATGGAAGTGGGCACTGTCCAACACTATATTTGTAATAATCACAATCCACAATTATCTAAAATACATCTTTAATTTCCATCAATACAAATAAGTCTTAGAAGTTTATTTACGGCATCCAATCAATCATTAAAACTTGTTGCTGAATGCCTTGCTTTGAAGCCTTAGTATGTTTTGAAATATAGACCAACTAGTGTTATGATTCACAAAGGTAAATGAGCAGAACAAAACACTACTGTCTGAAGCGGAGAAGGCTGTGTTGTCAATGGAAGAAATAATTAAAGGTAAAGTATCTCCATCAAGTTGCCATTTGTTGTCTCTCATGCACAGTCCCTGATAAAATATAATTCCTTTATTTCTTCGTCCCCAAGCCTTTGTGTTTAGAGACAGAGCAGGAAGAGGGTGGCGAGCAGCATAGAAAGTGCGGGTCACCATCAAATACATTTCGTTTTTATTTGACTGCCTAGGATGTCATGCAGAATCTTCAGGGCAGGTGGTTGAATTCACAGACTCTTTAGAAGGGAATATATAGGTCTTAGGGGGGGGAAACTGGTTAAGGAACAGGGAGGGTGGAAACCGCGGGGGGTACGGGACGGAACACAGTGTTGTCAGTGAAACCTTGACAACATCAGCTGCTTGCTAGCAGAAAAGCAAGCTAATCATGAGCAACTTTTCCCCCTTTTTTTGGAATGAGACATGCAGCTGTCAAAGCAATAAGGTAAATGAGGCTTCTCAGTGGAACTCTATAAATGGGAGAGACTAAAGAGCGACTGTCCGTCCTCCTCTTGCGTGGTAATGCACCGTTGGTGCCTGACTGGGTGGTCTTAAGTCGGTTGCCACAGGGGTAGGAGGGTTGATACCAATCAAGGCCTGCACAGCTGAGACCCCCAGTGACCTGTGCAAGCAGCTTTTTTTCTCCTCCTAGGCCCCCCTCCCATTCGCTCATTTGTGTGTGGGATGCTTTTTCTGCTACTCTATTTATGGGATTACATAAATGAGCCATTAAAAATGTAAATCTTCAGAAACAGTTGAATAAGATTTAAACAATCAAGCAAAGGGCATTACAGTACAAGAAACTGCCCCGGAACCAGCCGTGCCATGACCCAGTATTGTGGCAAGAGGGACAATGGGAGGTGAAGGGAGAGAGCAAGAGGAGAAGTGGGGGAGAAAAACAAACTATCTCACCATTGTAACTGTCACTGGCACCAAGGGGAAGATTAAGGTTTGGTGGGTTCCCCCCATCACCCTTCTTTTCTTTTTAAAAGCATGTTAGAACAATAATGATGAGCCATTATAAGTGACAAAGGAAGCCCATCCCAGCATCCTCCTTACAGTGCAGGTGCCAATACAATCAAGTTTAAACACAGAACTCAGTTTTGGTGGTGGAGGAGCAAATAAAGATTATACTATTGCCCCACAGGCATTTAACTCCTTCGGATCTATTGCAAATTACCAACTTTGTCACCCCATAAATGTAAAATAAGCACTGCTATTTCCAGTCTGTCATTCTTCTGCACTCCATGGTTGCTTCAAATTTCATTCGCTCAGCCTTTCAGTGTTGCACTTGTCTTCTGGTGGTGCAAACATTCAAATTTCAGAAGGGATATAGAGTTAGTCCAGGGCCATCTTAAAATACAGTGTTTCAAAATGATGGATCCAATTTTAATACGGTTTATTTCATGATGGCAACATATTATGATTACACAAACAGTTACAAACAGCTTAATGAGTTACCAAGTATCATAATTTCCTAACCATTTTATTAATTCTCTATGTACCCTCCTGCTGCACTGTACAAAGCATCTTCTGACTTTTTTTGTGGGAATACATCAAAGACCATATTTTTGTGCCACCACAACATAAGGTCTAATAACATACTCTCCAATTGCAGTTATTTTTTAGATTTATTTTTGGCTCAAAATGGTTAGTAAAACTTCATAATTTTATAACTCATTAAACGGTTTGTAACTTTTTGTGCAATTATAACATGTTACCATCCTGAAATATGCCGCTTTGAAATTAGGTTCATCATTTTGAAACACCCCATAGAATCACAACAGTGGTCATTTCAGCAGATGAAGACACTTTAAAGAGTTATTTGGGATGAATACAACTATTGTCTCAATGTTATCCGTACAGCAGAACACAAAAAAATCTTATGTTGTGGGATCACTATCTTGTGAACAACTGAGGCTAGGGGCTGTTTGTGTGCTGGGAGAGGTACCTAGCAATAATCATTTGAAACTATGCCTCTCCCTTTCAAGAGTAAGAGTTTCACTTATGGGTGGCTCATTGTTGCCAAGATATAGTGATTTCAAATCAGGCCCATCTTTTTGAAACACATTACAGTGTTCCCTCGCTACTTTGTGGTTCGCTTTTCGCGGATTCGCTGTTTTGCGGTTTTTCAATAAACTCTAAAAGAATATTATAAATAATAAAAAATTACAATTTACATCCCAAGGAAGGGAGGAAGGAGAAGCTGAAGGGAGAGAAAAGGAGCCCAAGCGGCAAAAGGAAGAGAAGGAGGTGATTTATCAACACACGATTGGTTGATAAAGACTTAAAAGAGTGTAAAACTACTAAAATAATGTATAAATATTAAAATAAATATAGCGTCCCTACTTTGTGGATTTTCACTTATTGCGGGTGGTCCTGGAACGTAACCCCCATGATAAGTGAGGGAACACTGTATATTGCTGCCTGAGATAGAATAGAAAAAGGCATTGTCTGTCATCCCATTAAAACATATAATACCCAAAACTAGTAAAAGAAAATGGACATTAAAGGGAGCCAGTATGGTGTAGAATTCCAAGTGTTAGACTAGGACTTTGGGGACCAGAGTTCAAATCTGCCATTTTAGCAGTCTGCAATATCTGTGGAACTATTATATTCCAATTTATTGATTTTCTTCCTATCATCAGCTTTCTTCATTGTCCAGCTTTCACAACCATACATAGAAGTTGTATACGATGGCATGGAGAATCCTAACTTCAATAGTCAATAATGCCATATTATTTTCATTTATTATATTCTCTAGTTCCTTCATAGTTGCCCTTCTAAGTCCCAGTATTCTTCTGGTTCCTTGACTGTAGCCTCCATTTTAATTAATGATTGAGCCAACATATAGGACATTAACTATTTCAATGTCTTCATCCAAGGTGCAGAACCAAGTTGGATGATATGGTTAAGCACTATGGACAGCGCAGTTAGAGTTCTAACTAAAAGCCAGAGCTAATTCACTATCCTGCTGACATAGGAGTTATTGGCCACAACTATAGATGTATACGCCATAATTTTAGAATACTGACTAGAATTGTTAATTTTTTAAAAAATACAGAAGCATGATTTTCATCCAGTAAGTATGAATGAAATGTGTAACCAACCTACTTTGGTTAAGATCCATGATTTTGATAAACTCAATATTAGCTGAACAACAGACAATGGGATATATGTATATACAGTAGAGTCTCACTTATCCAACATAAATGGGCTGGCAGAATGTTGGATAAGCGAATATGTTGGATAATAAGGAGAGATTAAGAAAAAGCCTATTAAACATCAAAATAGGTTATGATTTTACAAATTAAGCACCCAAACATCATGTTTAACAACAAATTTGACAGAAAAGGTAGTTCAATACGCAGTAATGCTATGTAGTAATTACTGTATTTATGAATTTAGCACCAAAATATCACGATGTATTGAAAACATTGCCTACAAAAATGTGTTGGATAATCCAGAACGTTGGATAAGTGAGTGTTGGATAAGTGAGACTCTACTGTACTTCTTCCAGAGAGTGGAAAACTTACATGTTTTTGGACTCCACCTGTCAGAAGGCCCAGGCATCATGAGATACTGAAAGCAAGGAAATAATGGAAATTGTATTCCAAGGCAGTCTATTCTACTGTCAGATAGGTCTTACAGTAAAAAAAGTTATTCCTAATTTTATGTGGAATCGCTTTTCTTGTAATTTGAAGCATTGGTTCATACTCTATTCTATTGCATCTTTTACACAACATCTCTTCAGATATTTAAATATAGCTATCATTTCACTTCTCAATCTCTTTTCTGAGTTAACATACCCAAGTTTCCAAGCCATCCCTCATAAGGACTGGTTTCCAGACCATTGAACATTTTTGTCATCTATCTCTGGATGTGTTCCAGCTTATCAATACCCTTCTCGAACTTTGATGCCCAGTGTTTCATGCAGAAATAATACAGTGATGGGTAAACACCCGACTGAATATAAACAAAAGGATTTATGCTTGCTAACATAACACATCAATGATAGCAGCTGGCAAAGTAGTGATCTCTTCCAAGTTTTAATCTGAACTTTAATGGGGATCCCAATGTGTTCTAGCTACAGTATTTGAATGTTAAGATTCAGAATCTTGGATAGTTCCTTTAAAATTTTGGTGGGAGACCAAAGTGAATTAATTGCCCCATTGCTATAGGAGTCCCCAACTACTATGGTTGATCTAGATCCACTGGCTTCTTTTCACAGAAACAAAAGACTGTATATACACATATGCTTACCAAATGGACAAGTGGAATGTCACTACATATTTCTACAGGAGAAGAGAGAGGAAGGGAAGGCATTCCACAAATTTGTGTCAAAGTAGAAATGAGCCTCTCCCATAACCCTCTGCCATCATATTTCCCCCGCTGTTGGGTCACAAAGGAATGACCCTCCAATTCTTAATCCTCAGGCATGGAAATGTAAGGAGAGACACTTCTTTCTTTGTAGGAATATGTACTGCAGATATCCAAATGTGGCTGACCTTGGCTACTACATACCATGACTTAGGATAATGGGTGTCCCTTGCACGTTTTGCCTTAGACAAAAAAAATCAGAACTTAGCATGACTCCCAGCATCCCAACCGTAAAATGGTCAATTGCATTTTGGCTGAGGAATTCTGGATGATGCAGTCTAAAAGAAACTTTTTACAACCTCTTTGCAAAAATATCTTGGCTCAGTCCAAAAAACACTTTTACATGCTCTGTGCAAAAATATCTTGAATCAGTCCTTCCAAGAATTATTTTCCCTATGGGCTTGGTGATGCCACCAAAATGGTAAAACCAATTTCTTCAACTAGCCAAACCAAATGCATGAATTGCTTTGAATGAAAAGTTATTTGCTTGTTTGACTTTGGGCTGCACTCCATATATTATTCATGACATGGCAGTGGAAACTGTTATTGAAGTTATTATTTAAACTTTTAGATCTGCTCCAAAACTTTTTTTTTGCCATTTGATGCTCCTCATTGTTCAGCAAAATCAAGGTGTGTAGTCCCAAAGGCAATTCAGTTACTCTGGCATATGAAAGAGATGGATCCACATTCCTGACTGTAGATATACAAGAAGAACAAAGTGAATGAACAGCAATTTCATTGCTCTTTCCGAATATCCATAATATGCTGCTTTATGTGCCTCGGCTTCCTCAGTTTGAGAGCGATAACAACAGTTAAATTTCTGTTGTCTTAATTTTCCAGTTACAGTTCCTCTCTCCTCTCAACTTTATTCCTTTGTGCTCAGTTCACTTCAGCTGTTGCAAATGGAATTCAAAGGCCAAAAGTAGTTTGCTCTCACTTTACTGAACAGAGAGGAGAGGAAGATTCTTGTCCTTCCCAGCAGATTCAGGCAAAAGCAAAGAGATGTGGTCTCTCCTTGCTTGTGTATTCTTCTTCAGGCAACATGCATCCTGGTTTTCAAATGTTGGAAGGCACACTTAAGTGACTATTGATAGAGTCAGACTTGAAAGCATTTAACAGTAGTATTTAAATAATGTTACAAAAAGATAACACCATGGAAATTTTGTGGTTTAAAGTATACGTTCTTTCTTTCTTTCTTTCTTTCTTTCTTTCTTTCTTTCTTTCTTTCTTTCTTTCTTTCTTTCTTTCTTTCTTTCTTTCTTTCTTTCTTTCCTGTTTGTTCATTTGTTTGTTCATTTTTTTCCCTTCCCTCTCACATCAAGCACAAATTATTTAGACTCTGTTTGCCAAACAAGTCTATATCTCATCAAAAAGTGTGTCCCTGACTGCATACACAAGACTGGAAATCGTGCACCTAAATAGAAGAAGAAGAAAATAACACCAAGCAACCCAAAATAATGACTGTGAATTCAAAGTGAAATTGAATAGGGTCTGCCTCATTCATAAATGTCATATGAGACTTTGGCTTAAAAAGCAAACCCGCCAGCCTGGGGGTAGCAGCTGTTGTTATGTCGAACAAAATGGTTACAAATGGGTATTATTTTAAATGGCAGCGCTTTAATTTCAAACCTAACGAGGACCCTGCCTTTTTTGTAACCTTGTGCCATCCAAGCTATGATATCCAGTAGAGGGCTTTATTGCACAGGAAATCAAATGCACAGGCTTGGGTGTAGCAAATGCATTTTTTCTCTCCCCCCCCCCCCCCCCACCATGACAAAAAACAAAACACAAAACACTCCTAACACACTGGCAATGTTTGAGTTACTATGGCAATCGCAAAATAGGAAGGCCTTTTCTTCTTCTTTCCATCTCTGCATGCAGCCATGGACCGCTCTTGAATGGCTCACATCTGCAAAAAGTTTTAACACGGTCCTCAGATGAAGAAAAGGGTCCCCAAAATGGGCACTGACCCGTCTCAAAAAATGTTGCAAATTTTACATGCGAGGATTGGGGAGCTGTTGCCACTTTGCACAGGTTATGTCATAATGCGAACAAAAAGCTATAAAAGCGAACGAGGGCTTTTGCCTGTCAAATATTGAGAGAGGAGGAGGGAGATGCAGAAATAAATGACAGCTTTAATGCAGATGTAAGGAGAAAAGTCAAAGATGGGTGACAGAAAGTTGCCGTTCAATGAATGAAGGGGGAAAATTTTCAAACACAAAAAGTAGACAAAAGGGTAAAATACAATAAAAATCTAGCTATAGGGAATTACTGGGGGGAAAAGACCCTTAAAAAGCACAGTGTTTGAGACCGTGGAGCTATGAGCGCATGTGAAATTGGCATGTGGTTCATTGGAGTGGTCTCTCCAAAACATAAATAAAAGATCAATGTAATCTTTGACCTGGCAGATTGCTATTTGTGACAAAAAGAGGAAAGAAAAATCACATTTATTGCCAAGATCACAGAAGCCTTATTAAATTGCTAGTCATGCTAATGAGGATTCTTTCTCCAAAGCTGACAGAATTTGTAAATAGAAAAAAAGCATCTCTGAAGTACGTAGTCAAATGCTTCCATCTTTGCTTTGGACATTGACACTCTTTTAACTGCCATTTGACACTGTTGGAAAAACTCCCATGAAGTTGCCCAAGTGGAAAGTGGCCATTTAAACACACTGAATATGAATCTGCACCCCATCTTCCCATTGAATTTTTGTTTTGTCAATAGCGCCTAGCCCCATGGTGTCCAAGCAACCTGGTATCAGTGGAATCTGTTTTTGTTATAAAAATCCATTTTATGAGAAAGGCAGGGTATCCTTATTTTAATCTTAGTTTCTATTAATCTATGTGTGTCCCAACCCACCATAGTTTTCTTGGCACAACTAAAGGGCCTGTTGTTTGACATGAGTGACTCAACAGTCACAGTGTTTTCAGAGATTTTAATGTGTAGCGAGGAATTTAAATAGATTGAAATGCCCACAAAAAGTCCAAAGAAATCCAGTAAAAAGTGAGACTACATTATACATTCATTGACTCTTGTTCTTTTTTGGAGGGTGTTTTCGTATGAAGAGAAAGAGACAATGGGAGACAATAGGACTACCTTACCAAAGTTCATTCATGCGGCCATTTCAAATACTTTTAACGGCTTGTCAATGGGACTTGCAAGACTCTGAGATTCTAAACATTCTGTCACATTTGTGTACTAACCACTTAGAGTTTTGCTAAAGCTTTTTGACCTAAACTGACTCTCCTTTATCTGGGTCAAAATGCAAGGCAAAGCTTTTGTGTTAAATGGCCTTCATTAAATTCATTGATTTGACCCGTATTTTAAAGACCAAAAGTCAAATGGGATGGGAAGTAAAAGTTCCCATACAAAACTTTCTTCAGAGTACTTTTCTGCCTCCTTGAACTAAATAACAGTCAAAAAGGAACATCTTATGAGCATTTGAATTGTGAGTTATGTAGCGGAGATGCTGTTTTTGTCCAGTTTTGTGTGGCATTAAGGTGGAATAAAAGTTCTTTTTTGAGCTCCCTTCAGTGTGAGTAACACCAAAAAGGGGTATGTGTCTGAGGGCCATCGTGTTTGGCTTTTGTCTCCTTCCACCTCAACGTAGCCAAGTGCCACTTCGAAGATATGGATACTCTCAATGGTGGCCTTTGCTGGCTGACATCAAAGTCTCATTTTACACGGATCAATAATGACCAGTAATTGGAATACAGTCAAAGCTTTGCTTATTCATTTTAAAGAATATATTTCAACACTGAAGTGACCATTCAAACTAATGGGCAATGCAGAATCAGACCAAAGTATTCTAGACACATCATTTTATGTCACCATATGTTCTGTTTATCTGTGACATTCTTATTCTCTTTCCTCCAATGAGTTCAGTGGACTGTGCCTTCCACACATCCATCCTCATAACAACCTTCAAGATGAATGGCTCCAAACCAGCCCCTGAGAGGACAACTCCTCAATTTTAGTCCACAGCTACAGCACATTGACTTGCATGGGAGCAGAAATGGGAGTATATCCTGGGTATTTGATACCACTGTCATGCATCACTCCTATGGAATCTTGGGATTTATACTTTGCCAAGGTAATTAGAATTCTCTGCTAAAGAGCAGAGCTCCTCTGACTCAAATAATTAATGCATTTACACACTGATATAATTAGATTCTATTGATATCAATGCATAAATGCATTAATTATTCAATTAGCCTCATAAAAAATAAACTACACGTGATAGAGAAAAAAATAAACACAGATCTGAATTCAGCGCAAAAAACCCTGTAAGAGTGACCTAAAATTATATCTGATGAAAAATACTTGTTGGCTCGTGTTACACAAATATAATGTGAAATGTGCAGACTTTACAGTAATCCGCTATAATGTACCATTCGTCATATTCTAAAAAGTTGATGTGATGGGAAAAAATAAATATATATTTAAAATCAGCATTAAAATTGATTTAAACTGTGCTACTCTCATTTCTGATTATTACAAAAAGTTTGATTTTATTGGCTTGTGTTATTTGCTGACAATTCTCAGCAATAATTGCAACTTTTTATTCCCACATTATTACTATTATTATTAGGCATCCAATTAAAAAAGTGATTATATATTTATTTATTATTATAGTCCTTTGTGTGTATGTTTTGGACACTCCTCCAATGATGGACATCGTCATACAAGCTGAAGTATTTGCACATTGGAGGGTTTTGACAAAGATTGTGGGACAGATAACAGTAGAGGAAATTCTATTTTTTCTACCTAATCTTTCTCTTTAAATTTTTAAAAAATATTATAGTGGTATAGTGTTTTGTTAAATAGTAAAATATTACTTTTGCACTGAAATGCTATTTAGCACCTTGGAGATCTTCTTTAAAGTTCAGAAGAAAACAAAAAATTGATTCATTGTCCAATGCCATGGAAACCACAACTATAAGAAAAATAGCTCTAAAAATAAATGCCAGTATAGCATAGGGACACACACCCTTATCTAAGTAAACTACATCCCCCACTTTACAATACCTTCTAGTGCAGATCCAAGAAATCATTGTGTGCGTCAACCAACATCCCTCCCACAAAAAACCGAAAAAGAGCCAGCTGACAGTGAATGAGTGGATGTGGAAGCAACATAAAAATAATTATAAGGACTTTTTGGGTCATGTCTGAAATGATATAACCATTGTGTGCAAATGATTGCAAAATGCTAACAGGAAACAGAAAAGGTTAAACTCTCTCTACCTTGATTTTCTTCCAAAAGGAAAACAGTTCACAACCTAGGGAAAATGAAGCAGATGATGCAGTAGGGGGAATACAGCACAGAATGAGGCAATACAGGAATAACTGGCTATTCTAAACAAATTCAAGTCTCCAGGGCCAGATGAACTACATCAAAGAATATTAAGGGGAAAAAAACCCTTGAAACTACTGATAATAATCTTTGAGGGTTTTTGGAGAATAGAACTCACAGCAGCAAATGCTATGGAATCATGGGAGCTTTAGTCTTACAAAGTCTTTAGCTTTCCTTGTTAAGGAGTACTGGTGCCTTACTAAATTTCCATATTTTATTTATCGTGTCAGAAGCTAATTGCAGGTACAGTTATAATGTATTTTTAAAAACAAAAAGAAAGTTAAAACTTGACATTATACTAGATTTCCTTTGACCAGTAGCTGGTCACTTGAAGTGCCTCTGGTGTTGCTGTGAGAAGGTCCTCCATTGTGCATGTGGCAGGGCTCAGACCGCATTGGAGTAAGTGGCTTGTGGTTTGCTCTTCTCCACACATTTTTGTGGACTCCACTTTGTAGCCCCATTTTTTAAGATTGGTTCTGCATCTCATGATGCCAGAGCGTAGTCAGTTCAGCGTCTTCCAAGTCACCCAGTCTTCTGTTCGCCCAGGAGGAAATCTCTCATCCAGTATCAGCCATCGATTGAGATTCCGGGTTTTAACCTGCCACTTTTGGACTCTTGCTTGCTGTAGATCTCTGTAGATCTTAGGAAGCTGTTTCTTGATTTAAAGCATTGGCATGCTGGCTGATATCCAAACAGTGGATGGGCCGGAGATGTCAATGCCTTGGTCCTTTCATTGCTGGCTACTAATGTCAGGTGGTGCAATACTGGCTAAACAATATAATTTCTCCAGTAGTGTAAGGTGTAGACATCCTGTGATAATACGGCATGTCACATTAAGAGCCACATTCACTGTTTTAACATAGTGGAATCTATTCCACACTGGGCATGCGTATTCATCAGCAGAGTAGCAAAGCCCAAGGGCAGATGTCTTGATGTGTTCTCTCACATCAAAAGTGACTTGCAGTATGCAACCAACCAACCAAAAGCAACATGCAATACGACTCCATCGTATTGAGCCATGGCAGTTAAAATGGTACAAAACTGCATTAATTCTACAGTGTAGAGATGCACCCTCAGAAGGTGCTCTTACAAGGTTGTGATTATGCTTGACTATGAAGTAGTAAATTCACACATAACACTCTCAGTGTGGATTCTGCTAGAGTAAATGTTTTTGTGGGGAAACATCTATTATAATGGAGCAATGTTCAAGCCTTCTGCTTGTCTCTCTGGAAATGTCTGCACCACATTGTTTTGCCATTGGAGTAAAGACTCTCTGGATAATGAAGAAAGATACATGTTCTGTGTTTCTCTCACACAGGATACTATTATATGTAGTGTGTGCCACATGGAAAGGTTAATTGCAGCTTCTGTATAGCAGCCACAGCATAAGGGATTGCCCACCCTCTGAGAGAAATGGAAGGTTAGTCAGAGAGAGGAGCAGCTTGTAGAAGCATATGGTAAAATCAGGAACATACTTTAAGTTTATTTCCAGATATTTCTTTCTCAAGTAAAAAGCAAATACCTTGCAAAGGAGGCATCTTTAGTTGGTGATTGGCACAGAACTTGAAAATTGACTTTCTTGGACTGCAGCTTCCAGAAACCCCCAACCATGGAAAAAACTCACAATATTTTTAGATTTTGATTTTCAATTAGTACCTTGTGGCAAAAAAGAAGTGCATTTCTGAAAGTTACCAAAACTTCAAAAAGCAATGTGAGTTTGTATCTGCACTGCATAAAACCATATAGCTCACAAAGTGGACAAAAAAATTCTGAAAAAAGTGAACAAAATATTTTATAAACTGTGTGCATCAATGGGAACAATTCTTGCAAAGCCTTCTGAGAGTTAACATTGTTGAGATGAAATGATGGCCACACAGATATGTGTTTCATCCTTTCCATGTCTCATTAGCAAGGCATTATTGGGCTGTTACTTTGCCTAATGGGAGGGAAAAGCCAGCTGCAGGGAACAGGGGCTCCTTTCGCTTTGCAAAAGTCTGTTAAAACAGAAGATCATGACAACAGTTTGGATCTACTCTGATTCCAAAGGTTGTGTCAATCAGGCATCCAGTCCTCAGAGTCTTAGGTTCACTTTAGGAAAAACAACTGAATAGCCAAAGAAAAATAGTTAGACAGCGCGTTAGAGAATCTTCTTTTCACACGCACATTCCCTTCACACAGAATATGGGCTAAAACTGGGGTCTTGGAGCTGGGACTTGGGGCAGTGATTGTGTGTGTGGCAGGGAAAGCTATTCAGTTTATTCAACAAATCGACCCCCTTTTATATTTGTGAGTTAGCTGGAAAAAGACTTTCATTTTCTACTAATCTGTTAATTATTCAGAGCTATTTGTGGAAAACATCACTCCGAAGCCGACTCATTGTGGCTCTGGCTTTGAACGCTTACTTCCCCTATTAGGTCACTTGGTGAGCCCCATGCTCCTGTCTCTGCTCCTTGGTTGAGCATTTCTTGGGACCACAGAGAACCTCCCAAGGTGGCTATGCAAAGCAGGGATGCTCAATCCCATTCTCAAACACAAGGGACAGTCTGAAATGTTGACCCATTCTGTTGTATGGAGCTGTCATTTCAGAACAATGCAAAACAGGATTCCCATCCTCTTTGCTTGGTAGCACAAAACAGAACGTACAAGAAACAAAACCACCCCAATGGATAAAGTATAGGGTCTTGTGCTATGCTCTGCATTTTTCTCACACATATTTTGTTGATACAAATATATATTTCTTAGTTCCTTTGAGGATCCTCTGAAGATGCCAGCCACAAATACAGGCAAAACATTGCTGCTAGAACATGGCAATACAGTTGTAGAAACCAAGTGGAGTGCCGCAGGGCTCCGTCCTGGGCCCGGTTCTGTTCAACATCTTTATTAATGACTTAGACGAAGGGTTAGAAGGCACGATCATCAAGTTTGCAGACGACACAAAACTGGGAGGGATAGCTAACACTCCAGAAGACAGGAGCAGAATTCAAAACGATCTTGACAGACTAGAGAGATGGGCCAAAACTAACAAAATGAAGTTCAACAGGGACAAATGCAAGATACTTCACTTCGGCAGAAAAAATGGAAATCAAAGATACAGAATGGGGGACACCTGGCTTGACAGCAGTGTGTGCGAAAAAGACCTTGGAGTCCTCGTGGACAACAAGTTAAACATGAGCCAACAATGTGATGCGGCTGCTAAAAAAGCCAATGGGATTCTGGCCTGCATCAATAGGGGAATAGCGTCTAGATCCAGGGAAGTTATGCTCCCCCTCTATTCTGCCTTGGTCAGACCACACCTGGAATACTGTGTCCAATTTTGGGCACCACAGTTGAAGGGAGATGTTGACAAGCTGGAAAGCGTCCAGAGGAGGGCGACTAAAATGATTAAGGGTCTGGAGAACAAGCCCTATGAGGAGAGGCTTAAAGAGCTGGGCATGTTTAGCCTGCAGAAGAGAAGGCTGAGAGGAGACATGATAGCCATGTACAAATATGTGAAGGGAAGTCATAGGGAAGAGGGAGCAAGCTTGTTTTCTGCTGCCCTGCAGACTAGGACACGGAACAATGGCTTCAAACTACAGGAAAGGAGATTCCACCTGAACATCAGGAAGAACTTCCTCACTGTGAGAGCTGTTCGACAGTGGAACTCTCTCCCCGGGGCCGTGGTGGAGGCTCCTTCCTTGGAGGCTTTTAAGCAGAGGCTGGATGGCCATCTGTCGGGGGTGCTTTGAATGCGATTTCCTGCTTCTTAGCAGGGGGTTGGACTAGATGGCCCATGTGGTCTCTTCCAACTCTACTATTCTATGATTCTATGATTCTATGATACAACGCCCCTATTTATTAGTCTAATATGAATATTTTGCCAAGAGTGCAAAAAGAGTGTGCATGGCTCTCCTCCTTCTTTATTTTTGTCCACATTGCTACCCTATGAAGTGGCCTTCTTGGTAGTTTCTCCCAGATCTTCTAAGATTGTCAAAGCCCTTTGTGTTCAGGTGAGTTTTCAGAAATCGAATTGCTCTTAAGGTTATTTTAAGGTGTTTAAGTGCTACAACATCTTAATTTTCAATAATAATAATAATAATATTTTTTCATGTTAGAAGCATCTTGAGAAACTGCAAGTCGCTTCTGCTGTGAGAGAATTGGCCATCTGCAAGACCGTTGCCCAGGGGGCGCCCGGATGTTTGATGTTTTACCATCCTTGTGGGAGGTCTCTCATGTCCATCCTTATTTGCTGTGTATTAATCTTGTGTATCCAATAATAATAATAATAATAATAATAATAATAATAATAATAATAATAATAATAATATCCTCAGCTGCTGTAAGAAAATCGCACAGACAGACTACAAACAGAGGCACAACTATGTGGCCCAAATGATTCATTGGAATTTATGCCTCAAGTACCACCTGCCAGCAGCAAAGAATTGGTGGGATCACAAACCTGCAAAAGTATTGGAAAATGAGCACGCAAAGATACTGTGGGACTTCCGAATCCAGACTGACAAAGTTCTGGAACACAACACACCAGACATCACAGTTGTGGAAAAGAAAAAGGTTTGGATCATTGATGTTGCCATCCCAGGTGACAGTCGCATTGACGAAATACAACAGGAAAAATTCAGCCGCTATCAGGACCTCAAGATTGAACTTCAAAGACTCTGGCAGAAACCAGTGCAGGTGGTCCCGGTGATGATCGGCACATTGGGTGCTGTGCCAAAAGATCTCAGCCGGCATTTGGAAACAATAGACATTGACAAAATCACGATCTGCCAACTGCAAAAGGCCACCCTACTGGGATCTGCATGCATCATCCGAAAATACATCACACAGTCCTAAACACTTGGGAAGTGTTCGACTTGTGATTTTGTGATACGAAATCCAGCATATCTATGTTGTTTGCTGTGTCATAATGAAGTAATAATAATAATAATAATAATAATAATAATAATGTATTTTATTTCTTATCTGCCTGTCCTCAAAGCTTAAGGTAGGATACAATCCAGAGTTAAAATACAACAGATTGAAACGTAAGACCAAAACATACATTAAAACCATCCATATTTAAAAACATGATCATCATCATCATTATTATTTATATTCCACTTTATCCCTCTAAAAAGAGATTGCTTGGTTATATTTTAATTTTGGAAGTTGCAACACCTTTATTTGTGCTTCTCTTTTAATCATATTGACAGGTCTTTGGGAAGGTTCTGGGAAAAGGTGAGAGATACATAAAATAAAGGAAAAATGATGGATTAGGCTGAGTGGGGATCACTGGTTTAACATCACCCAATGTGTATTAGGGCTGAGTGGGGACTTGAACCTCCATTTCCCAAATCTAGCACTCTAACCTCTACTCCAAGTCAGCTATTGAAAGCCAGCACATCCCATTAGCCGTCCAGGAGATCAACACCCCTCTCCCCAACTCTTGCCCCTAAGGAGCATGGGGGGAGGCATCAATCTCAGCCTGTGTGCCATTGGGCCTGAGCTGTGGCGCAGGCTGGCGAGCAGCCTGCTGCAATAAATCACTCTGACCATGAGGTCATGAGTTCGAGGCCAGCCCGTGGCGGGGTGAGCACCCGTCAATTAAAAAATAAAAAATAGCCCCTGATCATTGCTGACCTAGCAACCCAAAAGATAGTTACATCTATCAAGTAGGAAATAAAGTACCACTTATAAAGTGGGGAGGCAAATTTAACTAATTTATGACGTTGTAATGAGGAAGTGCCATCACAGTAGATGATGAAGCAGCTGCTCCCCCCTGTGGCTGGAATCGAGCATCCCCTCAGGAGAAGGTTAAATTGCCTCTGCGTCTGTCTCTGTCCTGTTCTATGTGTATGACATTGAATGTTTGCCTTATATGTATACAATGTGATCCGCCCCGAGTCCCCTTCGGGGTGAGAAGGGTGGAATATAAATACTGTAAATAAATAAATAAATAAATAAATTTAAGGCCCAGAAGGAACCTTCATGAAGTGAGCAAAAGCCACTGTTCACTTCCTATTTCAAACAAGATATTTTCTGGAACTAAGGGTGCATTTGCACTGCAGAATTAATGCAGTGTGACCCTACTTTAACTGCATGTTTCAATACTGTGGGTTATGGTAGTTGTAGTTTTGTGAGGTCTTTAGCCTTCTCTGCCAAAGAGTGCTGGTGCTTCACCAAATGAAAGCACCCATGATTCCATAACATTGAGCCATAGTAGTTAAAATGGTATTCAACTGTATTATTTCTAGAATGTAGATGTGCCCTAAATTGTCAAAATGCTCTCATTTCCCAGAGGTCATTTAAAGGCAAAAAACATTTGAGGTGGGGGAGCTCTATGGGTTCCAAAAATAGCCTTATGAGCTTACAGGCTTCAACCCTGCACCTTCCTGTATGTAATCACCATTCATCCTGCTTTTACCCATGTATTCTATAAGGCAAACTCTCCTGATTTGTTTTAGAGAAGCTGGGTTAGATTAGTTTGGCTGCAGTTCTTTCCCCATTTATACTGCAGTGCTTCCCATTTGAGTTCAATGGAAATAACTTCTGAATAAACCTCTATAGGACAATACTTGCTAATAATAATAATAATAATAATAATAATAATAATAATAATAATAATAATAAACCTTATTTATATTCCACTAACTCCTTGAGGGGACTCAGAGCAGATTACTGGTACATATATATGGCAAACATTCAATGTCATTATGCAATTGACAGAGACAGGCAGGCTTCTCTCTTTCATATCCGGCATCTGGAGGCTGTGTTTAACTTGGCCATGGGGAGGTGCTGTTCCATTCTTCCATGCCAAGGGGCCTGTTGATTGAAGCGCCAGCATGTTTTCAGGGGTGCCTTTACCTCCCTGCTAAAGCTGTACCTATTTATCTACTCACATTGCAGTTTTCAAACTGCTAGATAGACAGAAGCTAGACTCACAGTGGGAGCTCACCCTGCCCGTGGCTTGAACTGTCAACCTTCCGGTTGGCAAGATCTTTTGTAGCTGGCAGTTTAACCCACTTTGCTATCCACAGATTGCACTTTTGAGTCTCTCCCTTGGAGCTTTAAGCATTGCTACAGTTCCTATGGATTTATGTAGTCAGGATGATATTAGTAAGGATGTTTTGGACATCTAGTCAGGGTGTTTTGGTCTTCAAATCCCACAATTCCTAACAGCCAGTGGGCTGTTAGGAATTATGGGAGTTGAAGTCCAAAACACCTGGAGGCCCGAAGTTTGCCTATGCCTGCTTTATTATCTAGTCAGGATGATTTTAAGCCTTTTCTATTTCTCTCTGATCTCAAGTTCACTAAGAATCAGCTTCATGAAGAATACTGACTCAATTTTTTTCACATTTTAATGCACTAACTGGGAAAACATTGGGTTTGTAATTTGGGGAAGCATTAGAGTACTCTGGCAGAGACTTCTAAATATTCCAACCTGAACTGCAAATCCCAGGATTCCCTAGGATGGAACCATGGCAGTTAAAGTGGAATCATCATGATATTACTGTATAGTGTGAATGGATCTCTAGAGGCTATTGTGAAGCATCAAGGTTGTCTGGGTCTCCCTGAGCTATAGCATAATTAATGCAATGATCCATCCAGACTTAGAGCTCTTCCACACAGCCATATAACCCAGAATATCAATGCAGAAAATCCCACAATAACTGCTTTGAACTGGGATATCTGAGTCCACACTTGAATATTCCAGTCCAAAGCAGAAAATGTGGGATTTTATTCAGCTGTGGGGAAGGGGCCCTAGTTATGCCTTGCAGGTACTTAGAGTACTATCCACACATGTTGTCCAAGATCTGTTTGAATCATGATCCTAACCCCACATTTTTATCTCCCTAACATCAGCCTCCTCCATTCTCCCACAAATCTTTAGAACTTCAAATGGTAGACAGCCCCTTTTGGGGGTGCAAAGTGGGGGATGGAGGGAACCTCGAGATTGTTACTGAATCAGTGGGACGCATTACTGAGCAACAATAGGTTCACTTTCATGTGGATGCTGCAGCAGGCAAAGCCTTCTGAGGGCAAGGAGAAAAGTTTGAATGTGAATTTAGCTAGTTTTGGATAAAGACGCCTTTCAGCGTCAATAAACACCATGAATGCCGCCATGGTAGAGTTACAACTTAATGAGATGAGGGGAAGTGCACCAGGTCAGGCCTCATCTTCCCGGCTCTATCATGCTAATGAGGTGGGCAGCCCGCAGCTGAAAAACTGCTGGAATTTTTATTTGCATTTTATTCACTTAGAAGGAAATTGACCCAGATGGTCCACAGAAGCAATGGAAGACTGGCAAACTGTCCAGCTCTGCACACTTTCCGAAGGGTTCACTCTTGTCTGCCCATCCCTTTCAAAGCCCACGGCATAAAAGATTAAAACAGCGTAAGGGAATTGATTTCATGATATATATTTTTTAAAAAGATCATTTCCCCCAAAGGATTCAGAAAGGACCAGGAAGGGGTTGGAGGGAGGAATAAAACCCCTTTAATTTAATCAGCCAGGACTTCAAAAGTAATTAAAGGGAAGAAAAGCCCAGCTGATGAAAGAGGTGGTTGCGATTTTGGGGAATTTTTAACTGTTGCTGGTGGGAACCTTCCTTAATTAGGAAAAATCAAAAAACTAAATGATGTTATTAGAGACAACCATGACCATTGATCGCTAAAGTCCCACAGCTGTGATCACCTCAAATGATTGATGGTACAAACAGCTGATTGGACTTCATGAAGTCTTGAAATGAATTGCCAAGCCAATAGCCAGCTCTGGAGGGTACACATAAAAGCAGCTCTGCAACTAATACTTCCACACTTTAAACTTCTATGTTATTAGAGCTCACCATGCTTTGAAGTTGACACAGGGAAACATGCAGGTGAAAATGCTAGTAAGAAAGTGCTTCACGATTTATGGAGGCCACCGGTGGTGCAGTGGATTAAACCGCTGAGCTGCTGAACTGGCTGACCGAAAGGTTGGTGGTTTGAATCCAGGGAGTGAGGTGAGCTCCTGCTGTTAGCCCCAGCTTCTGCCAACCTAGCAGTTAGAAAACATACAAATGTGAGTAGATCAATAGGTACTGCTTCAGCGGGAAGGTAACAGTGTTCTATGCAGTCATGCCAGCCACATAACTTTGGAAGTGTCTACGGACAACGCAGGCTCTTCTGCTTAGAAATGGAGATGAGCACCAACCCCCAGAGTCAGAAACGACTAGTCTTAAAGTCAGGGGAGAACCGTTACCTTTACTTTATCTATACTGCTATATAATCCAGTTTCTAAATTCAGATTATCTGCTTTGAACTGGATTATATAGCAGTGTAGACTCATGCAATCCAGTTCAAAGCAGATAATCTATATTCAGAAACTGGATTATATGGCAGTGTAGATGTAGTCTGTGGGAAAGCTTCACAGGCAAGGCTCCCTTAAGGTGGAGTTTGCACGATTCACTGGTGTGTCTTTCTGACAAACCTGTGTGGTGTGTGCAGGCCTCAAGAAGAAAGGGATAACACCATCGGATGGAAATAGGATCATTGACTGGTGAATGGCACCATAGAAACTTAGGCTGTATCTACACCATTGGTTCTCAACCTGTGGGTCCCCAAATGTTTTGGCCTTCAATTTTCAGAAATCCTAACAGCTGGGATTTATGGGAGTTGTAGGCCAAAACACCTGGGGACCCACAGGTTGAAAACGACTCGTCTACACTGTAGAATCGAGGCAGTTTGACACCACTTTAACTGCCATGGCTCTATGCTATGGAATCAGGGGAGCAGTAGTTTGGTGAGACTCCAGCACTCTTTGGCAAAGAAAACTCAAGACTACACCTCTCTGTATCCCATAGCATTGAGCCATGCCAGTTCAAGTAGTATCAAACAGAATTAAACACAAATAGCACTAAAAACATAGTTAAAATCCATCAAAACATATTTATTTATTTTGTGTCAAAAGCATTGCATAACAAATACATTTTAAAAATGATGAAAAAAAATAGAGGAAATCACAAAACAACTAAATAGTTTTAGACCAAAAGCGGGCAACAGCAACTGCATTGTCCGTAGCTTTAAGCAACTCCTCCTCTGTACATGAGGTAGGACATTGTGGGCAAGCATACATATGCGGAGTTGTTTGTTCTGCTCCACAGTCACACAAGGTGGAGGATTCCTCCAGGTAATGCCACCTCGCCAAGTTGTCTTTAGATCTGCCCACTCCGCTTCTGAGTCTGTTCAGGGACTTCCAAGTTGCCCATTCCTGGTTTGCCCCTGGAGGAAGACCCTTGTGGGGGGCCATCCAGTTGGAATTGCCAGGTTTAGCTGCCCAGAGGGACACCCTTGCTGCTGCTGGAGGAACATCAAGAGGAGTGGTGGTTCTCATGAAGCCCTTCCTTGATTTGAGTCTGGCGGGAGGAGGCTGATAGTCATGCAGTGGGTGGCTTTCACAATGTTCGACCTTATTTCTCTCACAGTTAGCAGCAACTTCCCGTTGCACGTAGGGAGGGACAATGCCAGCTAACTGTTTATCAACAGGTGTAGGTTTAAGGCATCCTGTGATTCTCTTTGTAGTAGCTGGAGAGGTCTTTCAAGGCATTGGTGAGTTGGTTTTCAACTGTTTCAAAATCTTTTGCTTGTGTTGTAAGGCCAAGGTCATCAGCATATATAAAGCTCTTTGTGAGTGGTGGTTGTGGCTGGCCGTTCGTGAAGATGTTAAATAAGGTCGGTGCAAGAACGCTTCCGTGGGGTAAACCATTCTTTTGCCTCCTCCATCTGCTTTTCCGGCCCTGAAACTCCACATAGAAGCTGCGGTTTTCTAGGAGGGTCTGGACAGTTTTTGTAAAGTCAAAGTCCAGTTAAAGATGAATTGGTGATAAAGCACTAGTGGATACACCTTTCCAACATGATAACTCTTTCAGGAGTGAATTTCCCTCCTGGGGTAGATTATTCTCCCTGTTGTTTCACCCCTGTTTGTAACTATGAGTCATTTGTAAGTCAGATGTTTATAACTTGGGGACTGCCTGTATATGGTCACCACAAAGCCTATTCAAAAAAGAGCTTTCTAAATCCACAGACTGATGGAGATGTAATGTGCCAATGCTTCCTTAACACATATGCTTTGAAGTTGTCCCATAGTAGCAACATTTTGGGAGGAAAAAAATTACACAAGTAAATGTTGGTTTTTAGAAACATGCATGAATGATTTGCCTGCTTATTGGGAATTAATAAATGACCAAAGGGAATTGTTATATTGAACTCTTTTTGGATGTTAAAAGACAGAGAATGTCATTGCTGCAAAGATAATCTTTCTCCATCTGTAATCCAACAGATTGAAAATTTAATAACATTTTCAACATTTTAAAGGATGATGTACTGACAAAATTTACAAATTGACTTATATTTGGACATTTGTTCAGTTTTTATAGAAACTTATGACAAATGTGGTTCTTTTTCCTCCTTTCTCCTTCCACTGCTCAGGATTACTTGATACCTTCTTGCCGGTAGTACATAGTAAATTACAAATCCCAGGATTCTTTTGGATGGAGCCATGGCATTTAAAGTGGTGTGAAACTGATAATGATATATACTGTAGTGCAAATATTATTACAGGCTTGTTGTGTGTTTTCCGGGCTGTATGGCCATGTTCCAGAAGTATTCTCTCCTGATGTTTTGCCAACATCTATGGCAGGCATCCTCACAACCTCTGAGGATGCCTGCCATAGATGTGGGCGAAATGTCAGGAGAGAATACTTCTGGAACATGGCTTACAGCTCTGAAAACACACAACCACCTTGTGATCCCGGCCATGAAAACCTTCGACAACACAATATTATTACACTTTCAAAATTCAGATGTTAATAATGTTTCTATAAACCAGCAACTCATATATATTGCAAGCCCAAAACACAGAAAAGAAGGTTATTGAGGGGAGCAGAATTCAAGAGCTTCTGTCCTGATCTCCTAGTTCCATAAGTAAAGGAACATAGTGGGATACAGTCATTTATCTAGTTGCAGTCTTCTCTGCTACATTGAGTGGTGTTGTACTTCTATCTAAATTATAATAATTATTTCTCTGTGTTTATCTGCCCTGCTCCTATGTATTAATCAGAGCATAGCAAAGGTTTTTATATTAATTTCATTAAATCACACTACAAATTAAACTAATGTAAAGTACTGCACCAAAGCTGAATATAATGTTGAGGGCACTGTCTGGGAGCTGATATGGGAAGCAGGGGTAGCATTTTCATTTGCTACATTGTTCTCTCCTTCTTGCAATTTCCTTAATATCTTCACTGGAGTTTGTGCTTTGTGGCGGCAGCAATTTCAAGCAGCATAAAGCACAGCAACATGAAGAGGGGGAAAATAGCAGGAAGAAGTTTGTGATGAACTATTTGTGGAACTAAAGCAATTTGACATCACTTTAAATAGGAACCCCCAGTGGTGCACTGGGTTAAACCCTTGTGCTGGAAGGACAGGTCAGTGGTTCGAATCTGAGGAAAGCAGGTGAGCTCCCTCTGTCAGCTCCAGCTCTCTATGCAGGGACATGAGAGAAGCCTCCTACAAGGATGGTAAAACATCAAGCATCAGGGCATTCCCTGGGCAACGTCCTTGCAGACGACCAATTATCTCACACTAGAAGTGATTTTTGCTCCTGACACACACAAAAATCACCTTAAATGCCATGACTCAGTGCTATGGAATCCTGGGAGTTGTAGGTTTGGCCTTCTCTGCCAAGATCTGTTGATGTCTCACCAAACTAAAATCTCTAGGATTGCATAGCACACAGCCAGTGGCAATTTGAGGAGAGAAGGAACGAAATGAGACCCTACTGAAAACTTTGGAATTGATAAGAGTTTATCTCTCTTGCCTTAAAACATTCTTCCACATAAAGCACTTCACATTTTTATTACTATTTACTCTTGCAGCAACCCTTGTTACCATAAATCAGGGGTCCCCAAACTAAAGCCCGGGGGCCAGATGCGGCCCTCCAAGGTCATTTACCTGGCCCCCGCCCTCATTTATAATATAAAATTTTATATCAGTTTTAATAATATAATATATTGTATATACTTATATTGATAATAATATTATCATTTTATACAATATAATACTAATTATAATACCATATAATAATATTAATTATGTTATATATTACATATAATATTAAAGTATAGTTAAATATAGTAATATATAATGCTAATATTGTGCTATGCTAATAATATAATATATTGTATGTACATACAGCTGCTCTGAGTTCCCTTCGGGGTGAGAAGGGTGGGATATAAATATAGTAAATAAACATAGTAAATGAATAAATAAATAATTTTAGACTTAGGCTCGGCCAAAGTCTGAAATAATTTGAAGACAGATAACAACAACAATCCTAATTAACCTGACTATCTCATTGGCCAGAAGAAGGCCCACACTTCCTATTGAAAGCCTGATAGGTTTATGTTGGTTAAAATTGCTTTCATTTTTAAATATTGTATTGTTCTTTCATTGTTACTGTTGTTGTTTTGCACTACAAATAAGATATGTGCGGTGTGCATAAGAATTTCTTCGGGGTTTTTTTTCCTAATGATAATTCGGCCTCTCAACAGTCTGAAGGATTGTGGACCGGCCCTCTGCTTCAAAAGTTTGAGGATCCCAGCCATAAATAGTAATAACTTGCCACTGAACCATGAAGAGAGATAAGTAACAAATTCATCATTGTCGCTGATGTATGATGGCACAGTAGATTGAACCAGAGTTGGCCAAACCTATGTAATGGTGAGGGTCATTACAAAATGTGAGGATGATTTACAAGAATTTCTATGTGCTGGTCAACTTTGTAATCTGAGTTCAGGGTTAGATAGTCTTACTGAAAACAGAGAAGCTACATATGTATAATTCCAGGTAATGAATCCATAATTGTAGTACTCAGTACTGGGCTACATGTGCTTAGCAGCTTCAAACAAGATGCACACCAGAGACAAATCTAACCTTTCATGAATAGCTGACTAAGTTCACAGGTAAATGTCTATTCCAATAGCATGTGCCAAATAAACTGTGGCATAAAAGTGTGGCAGTCTTGTGATGCTAAGACATCATATCCAATGAAGGGAGACAATTAACTGGTCTAATGGCTTGGGACGACATTGGAAGCCCAGCTAAATTACAATACGAGGAGAACACTTTATTGTTGTTTTTGTGAATCAACTTATGCAACCCTAAGACAAACCTATATGGACCTGTTAGCTTTTCCTTGTGCAAATGAGAACAGCTGGGGAAAAACTGGAGTGAGAAAGTGGCCTACAAGAATGGGATTAAACACCCCATATTACTCTGATCAAATGCAGAATTGTCTATGACTCCATAAAGTAAAATCAAAAATTATATGGAAACATCCATATACCTCCTAGGTCATGTTGAGTTTGGTACTACACCTACCTCTAGTACACACACACACAGACAGAGAAAGAGCAGTAAGTATGATTAACTTTGGCAAGATATATTCAGAGATATTTTTATCTTGCCTCTTTCTGAGGTGAAAAGTGTGTTACTTGTCCAAAGTGGCTGAGTGGGGATGCTGAAATCACTACACCGCACTGGCTTTCTCAAATCCCTTCCACATTGCACTTTATCCCAGGATCTGATCCCAGATTATCTTCTTATCCCAGATTTTCTGTCAGTGGAGATTAGGGCAGTGTAGAAGGGGCTTGAGTAACAGCTCTAGTTGAACCATATTTCCACAATGGATGAGGTTCAATGGGAGCCATTTCCTTACAGTTTAGAACTGGTCTAGAAAGATCTAGCAGAAATTGCCTCTGGCAATCAGGGAATATTTCCATCTATTTATTTTATTTATTTATTTACAGTATTTATATTCCGCCCTTCTCACCCCGAAGGGGACTCAGGGCGGATCACATTATAACACACATAGGGCAAACATTCAATGCCCATAAACACATCAAACAGAGACTGAGAGACACACGCAGAGGCAGTTAACCTTCTTCTGAGGGGATGTTCGATTCTGGCCACAGGGGGGAGCAGCTGCTTCATCATCCACACTGACGGCACTTCCTCATTCCAGGTCGTAAATTAGTTAATCTTGCCTCCCCACTTTATAAGTGGTACCTTATTTCCTACTTGATAGATGCAACTATCTTTCGGGTTGCTAGGTCAGCAACGAGCAGGGGCTATTTTTTATTTTTAATTGACGGGTGCTCACCCCGCCACGGGCTGGCCTCGAACTCATGACCTCATGGTCAGAGTGATTTAAGGCAGCTGCTCAACAGCTGCGCCACAGCCCGGCCTACCTTGTAGAATTAATACAGTTTGATACCACTTTGACTGCCGTGCCTCAATGCTCACAGAGCTGTAATTTTACACGGTTTCTAGACTTCTCTGCCAAAAAGTACTGATGCCTCACCAAGCTACTAAGCCTAGGATTCCATTGCATTGAGTCGTGGCAATTAAATTGGAGTCAAACTGCCTTAATTCTCCAGTGTAGACCAGGCCAAAGTCATAACCTGCTCCTCGGTGTTATTTTTGCAGTGTAACTGTGAAAAAGGAAAACCGCTTGTGAAAACTTTGCTTGCCAGAAGACTAAAATCTAGAAGCTTAAAGTTTCATTTTTGTTTATTAAATTACCTGTGGTTTCCATACACCCAATAAGACACAATCGGAAGACTTGAAACATTCCCCAATATAATATGTAGAATCAAAATCAAGAAAGGAAAGGGTGTGTTCTTTCTGAGATTTTTGTTATTTTGTAACTCACTTCCTGCCATGGCCTGAAGAGGGCAGCAAACACTCCTAAACTAAGGCAAGACTGGAGGAATTTGCAGAACATTCAGGAGGATAAAAGACACTTGTTGCTGTGTGTGTCTGCGAGGTTACAATAAGGCAGCTCATTCATGGCGGGCATGAAGGCTGTGCCAGTTGGCATCGCCATCAAAGCATCCAGTGTATTGATGATATAAAACACAACGAGAAACGAGAAAATACTTCAGAAATGCATCACAACAAACTAGAATTGAATTAAACCACGAAAAGCAAGAACCAAATGGCATACAGTGTATAACCACTACAGAGTCTGAAAAAGTTACTTTTGGACTACAAATCCCAGAATCCTTCAGCTGTCATGGTCAGTGACTATGCAGGATGAGGAACTGTAACAGTTGTAGTGCAAAGAAAGTAACTGTTCAAGGGTGAAGCTATGCTGGCAAGTGAGTAAGGACAGGGGAAGCCCATAGCAAATCCCCTCTGAACAAATCTTAGGGTCACCATAATTTAGAATTTTTTTATTGTGTCAGAAGTGACTTGCGAACATACTGCAAGTAGTTTCTGGTGTGAGAGAATTGGCCGTCTACAAAGATGTTGCCCAGGGGATGCCCGCATGTGTTAACATCCTTCTGGGAAGCTTCTCTCATGTTCCCACAAGCTAGAGCTGATAGATGGGAGCTCATCCCATCTTGTGGATTCGAACCAGCAACCTTCAGGTTAGCAACCCAACCTTCAGATCAGCAGTTCAGCTGGCACAAAGGTTTAACCCATTGCGTCAAATTCAGAAATGATTTGAAGGTATACAATAACAACCAGATATGTACAATATTTAATATCTCACTCTGCAGCTGCTAGAAAAACTAATAGAATCACAGAGTTGGAAGGGGCACATTTAGTCCAACCCTTTGCCACTATTAAAGAACTCATGCAATATCATCATCCAACCTCTATTTAAAGATCTCCAAAGGAAGGTCCACTGTCTGTAAGGCAGCCTATTCTACTGTCAAACATCTCTTAACAGGTACACAAAAATTAGCAACAGACACCTGATACACCAACAGTTGTTAAAACCAACTGGAAAACACTCCTCAAGCTTAATAGTAGGACAATTCCTCATCCAAGGCAAAATATTTTAATACTTTACATATTGAGCAAACTTAGTCTAGTGTAAATCGAAAGGGCATGGCTAACAGTGATGACTGCTAAGGGGATTGTGGAAATTATGATCCAAGAATTTTACTTCCCAAAGTGGAACAAGATTTGTTGGTCTTCTATGCCTTCATGTCAACTGATTTTTTGGCAGCCTAATCATAATGTTCTTCCGTAAGATATATTTTCCGTTGAGTTTGAGAGTGTGTGATTTACCCAAGTCACCCAGCAGGTTTTTATAACTGAGCAGGGATTCAAATCTTGGTCTCTTAGAGCGCTAAGTCCAGTACACAGACAACTACACTATGGTTGCAGTACACAAGTTGTTGGTGTTCAAGTAATTTCTGACCTGTGACAAGCTGACCATTTCTCCCAGATTTCTTGCCAATAGTTGTTCAGAAGTTGCCATTCTCTGGAGCTGAGAGTGTTACTTGCCCAAGATCACCCAGTGGGTTTCATTGCGTTCATAGTCTTCATTCAACCGTAAAGCTTGTCAAGTGACTTTTCTCATGATTTCTTTCCTCATGCCTCCATTTTAAAATGGTAGTAGTCCAGCCTATGACCATTACAAATTACTTCAAGTAGTGTCTTGTAAACGTGTTGGATGGAATCTCTCTTAATCCACACCCAATGGATATTCTTGCTTTTGAAGACTAGGTTGGACTGCCAAGCTGTGACTTCTTTTGAGGTACATACAGACCAGTTTTCTTAGGGCCCTTCCAGACAGGCCCTATATCCCAGGATCTGATCCCAGGTTTTCTGCTTTAAACTGGATCATATGAGTCCACACTACCAGATATTATGGGATAAACAGAAAATCAGGGATCAGATTTTGGGATATAGGGCCTGTCCGGAAGGGCCCTTGGAGAAATTGCTGTACAGCATTGAAACATATAAATAAAGATTATCATTTGCTCATTCATTTATAAGTGGATAGTGGTGGAAAAGCTTTCTTTCTTCATAAGCCCAATGAAAATAATTCATCTCTCAGTGGAATTTTAGAGTAGCAGCAGAAGGACCACATCAGTAATAATTGGTATTATAATTATCAATTATGTTCATAATTTTTCAAAATATTTATTTAAGGTCCCATTTAAATTGATTTCTTGTTTAGGAAAGCAGACTCTTAAAATTCTGTCTTAGATTCTGAATATTGAATACTGAAGATCTGAAATTTGGAAAAAAAATGTAGGTATGACTTTACCAACATTATTACTAAAAGGATTTCAGATTTACATGCTATAATGGGAAACTTTAAGAAAAAAGGATAAGAATAGAACACCAAGATTATGTTGTTATTACTAATAAAAATTATCTCGAAAGATTATTATTACAACAAATAATGTTTGATTCCAGTTTTTCCAGTTCTTAGAATAATAGAATCATAGAATAGTAGAGTTGGAAGAGACCACATGGGCCATCCAGTCCAACCCCCTGCTAAGAAGCAGGAAATCGCATTCAAAGCACCCCCGACAGATGGCCATCCAGCCTCTGCTTAAAAGCCTCCAAAGAAGGAGCCTCCACCACGGCCCCGGGGAGAGAGTTCCACTGTCGAACAGCTCTCACAGTGAGGAAGTTCTTCCTGATGTTCAGGTGGAATCTCCTTTCCTGTAGTTTGAAGCCATTGTTCCGTGTCCTAGTCTGCAGGGCAGCAGAAAACAATCTTGCTCCCTCCTCCCTATGACTTCCCTTCACGTATTTGTACATGGCTATCATGTCTCCTCTCAGCCTTCTCTTCTGCAGGCTAAACATGCCCAGCTCTTTAAGCCGCTCCTCATAGGGCTTGTTCTCCAGACCCTTAATCATTTTAGTCGCCCTCCTCTGGATGCTTTCCAGCTTGTCAACATCTCCCTTCAACTGTGGTGCCCAAAATTGGACACAGTATTCCAGGTGTGGTCTGACCAAGGCAGAATAGAGGGGGAGCATAACTTCCCTGGATCTAGACGCTATTCCCCTATTGATGCAGGCCAGAATCCCGTTGGCTTTTTTAGCAGCCGCATCACATTGTTGGCTCATGTTTAACTTGTTGTCCACGAGGACTCCAAGGTCTTTTTCGCACACACTGCTGTCAAGCCAGGCGTCCCCCATTCTGTATCTTTGATTTCCATTTTTTCTGCCGAAGTGAAGTATCTTGCATTTGTCCCTGTTGAACTTCATTTTGTTAGTTTTGGCCCATCTCTCTAGTCTGTCAAGATCGTTTTGAATTCTGCTCCTGTCTTCTGGAGTGTTAGCTATCCCTCCCAGTTTTGTGTCGTCTGCAAACTTGATGATCGTGCCTTCTAACCCTTCGTCTAAGTCGTTAATAAAGATGTTGAACAGAACCGGGCCCTTCTTAAGAACTTCAATAAGAAGATCTTTCAGAGAGGTTTGAGAAAATTTTAAACTATTGAGGTTAGTTCAACCTTGGAATTTAAATATCACCTTGCCAATGTGTATCCTTTCTAAGAGAAGATAGAGAAAAAATACAAACAGAACTACAATCTAATTTGTGGAGATCTCTGTTCAGATGTTTATGTTTTATCTCAGATTTTGTTTTGAGTTTCAGAAGAATGCTGTACTAAAGGTTTTACCAATTGCATTTAATGTTAACAAATGCTGGAATAAAAAATACAAATGTTGCAAATAATTCTCTTAAATTATACTTTGGAAACACCATGGCATAACATGACCCATTAAAAAAGATGACAATATTGGAGAAATGGAAGGCAGTTGGAAAATAAGGAGACCACAATGCAGGTAGATTGATTCAGTCTTGTAGCACTGGTGTTTTAATACGGCAGCAGTTTAATGGTGTTTTAACTTGTTTAATGGCCATTTTTAATTCATTCACTGTGTTTCAACTCATGTGTGAGCTGCCTTGGGTTCCATTTAGGACAAAGATGAGATAATAAATAAATAGATCAAATCTGGCTTGATGGCATGATGAGGAGAGATCATTGATGTGTTGGAAGATAACGACAATAAACTGAGTTGCTGTGAGTTTTCTGGACTGTATGGCAATGTTCCAGAAGCATTATCTCCTGAATTTTCACCCACATCTATGGCAGCCATCCTCGTAGGTTGTGAGGTCTGTTGGAAACTAGGCAAGTGGGGTTTATATATCTGTGGAATAATGTCCAGGGTGAGAGAAAGAACTCTTGTCTGTTTGAGGCAAATGTGAATGTTGCAACTGGCCAGCTTGATTAGCATTTAATGGCCTTGCAGCTTCAAAGCCTGGCTGGTTCCTGCCTAAGGGAATCCTTTGTTGGGAGGTGATTAGCTGGCCCTGATTGTTTCTTGTCTGGAATTCCCCTGTTTTCAGAATATTATTCTTTATTTACTGTCCTGATTTTAGACAAGAAAGGTTTTTATAGCTTGAATTCTATTGGTTTTATTGACAAAAGTAGATTAATGGGACACTTCTACAACTAATCTAGTAAACCTATTCAGTCTGGAAATGCCTATAAGATTCAGTCCAGTAGCTACAGAATGAAATGGTCCTTCAGTGCAGCTGTGTGGTTTTAGACTCTGGGCACAATGGTCATTTTGGTATGGTCTGCCTATGGAAGGATCTTAGATAGTCCTTGCATATTATTGTAAAACGCACCACTAACTCAAGTAACATTTTGCTTCACTTTCCTCTTCCACTTCCATGCTTTTCAACTGTGCCTGCTTTTCTGATGTTAGAGCCAACAAATTTGTTTGCCAAAGCTTTTTTTAAAAATACTCTGAACACGTGCAACTTTGAATGTCCAACCCATTTAAATCACAGCAACATTGTGGCTCCAGAAAGAAAATGGGCATTGGTTCTGTTGCCTGATGCCAAGCATGCTTACTTGGCAGGGAATGCATTAAAGAGCATGCATTTAAAGCAAAAATAATGAAAAGAGTATCTATGCATCCAGTTGATCACCTCCTGACTATATATTTTCTTTTTTAAAAAAGAAGATGGCATTAAGGATGTTGTGACAGCCACTGCCATCATGAATGGATCCCAGTTTGTTAGCCCAAGTGGCTACACTGGCCACATTCCCACTGCTTCCACCTGCTGACACCCGCTTTGGCTGGTCACTTTGGAGCAGAGCTGGGTTCTAGTCTCAGCATCTCTGGCCACATCATTGATTTCATCCATTACTCCAAAGATTATCCACAGAGAGAGGAAGTTTGCACTTCTTGCGATGACTCAAGGTTAATCTCTTTCAGCAGGCCTGTCCAGACAATTATATTATAAGCTTTAAATTAGGAATTTATTATTTTAACTGATATTATGCCCTTTTAAATGGTCACGTATTTCAATTGGCATTCTGTGCTTTTAGCAGTTGTATTTTAGTCCATTGTTTCCCACCTTGGTCCACAGGAAAAGAAGAGCAAGAAATAATAATGATATAGAATTAAATTTGGAAGGAGGAAAAAATAGGTCATCTTATCTAAATTTCAAAGCAATTGGACTTTCTTCTTTGAATTGTAGGGTGGAAATGTTATAGTTAGGAGAGACTGGCTGATAATGGACCTGTAGCTGGGGCTCAAAGTGCTTTACAACCCATATGCATTCTTGTCTAGTGGCATGACAGCCCAGGTGCAAATTAGACTAAAGCTTTTATCTCCACATTGCAGGTTAGTTTTATAGAATAATGCACAATGATGCAGCCACATAGTTCATTGTTATATCTCTATTATCTTTGTTCTGAGAACAGGTCTGGCTTTTCTAGGAAGAAAAATCCTCACCTCAAGTGGTGAATCATATCCCACATTGTGGGATGGCTTAATATGTCCCTACCATGCCATGGAGGGAAACATCAAAGTACAATGCAAGCTGGATTTTGGGAGTCACTTGCAACCTGTCTGTGCTTACATATGGCAACAATGGTAGAGAAAGATGTATCCCCATTTTGGCTTCATCTACACCAGGGGTTCCCAACCCATGGATCACGGTCAAGCAGTGGGTCGCGAGAATGAAAATCTGGTCTGCGAAGCTCCTCCTTCTTTATTTCTTTGTTTATTTATTTTATTTCTGCTTTTTTCCACAGAGCTGACCAGTCTCAACTCTGATTACATCAGCTCTAGATGATTAAATATAGTTTTCTGTGAGCGAGCAGATGGTGACTACTGGATGAGATATATCCCGTATCAGAAACTAGAGCTGATGTGGTCTATCTAATGCTATTTTTTGAATCAGCACTCCAAATAACCAAACCATATCTAAAGTTGAAGAAAAACTGATTCATAACCCTTTTGGTACTAATGTTGGAGAGTGGTTCCCCAGTCAAGTGGCCCCTGTTCAAGTATTCCCTGTTCAAAGTATTCCCTGGTCAAGTGGTCCCTGGTCAAAAAAAGGTTTGGGAACCACTGATCTACGTTGTAGAATCAATGCAGTTTGATGCCCCTTTAACTTCTATGATTCAATGCTGTGCAATCATGGGAGTTGTAGTTTGGTGAGGCACCAGCCCTCTTTGCCAGAACAGTACAACTCCCATGATTCCATGGCAGTGAGCCATGGAAGTTAAAATGGTACAAAACTGCATAAATGTCACAATGTGGACACCTTGTTTAATGTATGTCTTCCTTGCTCAGACTGATAATATCCTCTCTCTTTGAACTCTTTCCTGTGCATCTAGCTTGTTGTATTACTTCAGCCTTAATCTCTCTTGTTGTTTTGTTGTTGTTATTGACATAAAGTGGGCTTCAATCTATGGCAACTCTATGAAGGAGAAACTTTTAAGACACATTTCTATTATTCTTGTAAATCCAGTGTCATGGCTATCCTGGTTGACCTCAGTCTGCCTTTGCTGCAGTCTCTTCTGCTTCAGGACTCCTATCGACCAGCACTATCTCTGACCCCATTTTGAATTGTCTCATCATCATAGGGATAAAAGTAATTCAGAAGTTGGCTACTTCTACCTCCTTCTCTACAACACTAATATGAGGTAGTTAAAGTGTCACGGTCATTCTGTTAGAGCAGTGGTTCTCAACCTGTGGGTCCCCAGGTGTTTTAGCCTACAACTCCCAGAAATCCCAGTCCATTTACTAGATGCTAGGATTTCTGGTAGTTAAAGGCCAAAACATCTGGGGACCCACAGGTTGAGAACCATTGTGTTAGAGTGATTTCCACTCAGCAATCCCACTGCAGCCACCACCTAAAAACTGTATGGCTCATTTAATGTGGCTTGTTGATTAATTTAGTTCCCATTTGTTCAATAGGTCTACTCTAATTTTTATCAGAAATTAATCTTCGGCCAGGAGTGGGAACCACATGGCTCCCCAGATGTTGTACTGCAGCTTCTATCATTTCTCACTATTGGCTATACTGATTAGGACTGTTGGAACTTTGTTTTGAAGATCATTTGAGGAGCTGCATGAGAGCAAGCATGGAGTAATAGCTTCAGCATTGGACTATCACTCCAGATGTCAGGGTTCAAATCTTTACTCGGACATGGACATGGACAAGTCAAACTCTCTCGGCTTCAAGGGAAGGCAAAGACAAACACATCTGAATTAATCTTGCCAAGAAAACCTTGTGATGTTCACCTTAGGTTGCTAAAAGTCAGAAAGAACATGAAAGCACGCAACAGCAACAATTATTCCAGCCCCCATTTGGGCCATATTTCTTATAATCTTTTTTTAAAAAAATATACCCACTATTCCAAGGTCAACCTCTCATACCTGTTCAGTACTGGAGATGGGACATAAGAGAAGCCTCCCACCGGATGGTAAAACATCAAACATCCAGGCGTCCCGGATGTTTGTTTCGTGTTGCTTCTGACACACACAAAAAAGTACTGGCGATCCTTGCCAGCCATTCTACTTTGGGAAATGATACAGCAGAAAGCTGCTCACTCATTTTTCTGGAGTAGGGCATGTCTCCAAGGAGATCTTTGAATAAAGCGTTATGCTGGGTAATGCTCTAGAAATACACATTGACCACTCTTCTGTTGTGACAAATGTCCCAGGAAGAAAGCAACCAATGTGGCTCTTCAGAGTAATCACTCAAAGACTTGTTTCTAGGGCCCATTCAGAGCAATGCACTGCATGGACTGCACCCCACAAAGGTTTCCACAGCCTTCTTCTGAGAGGGTCAGACTTGAGAGGGTTTAACCAGCAGCACCGTGGCCAGGGCTACTTCACTCATAACATCATCTTGCAGGAGTGAGCAACTGCAGTGAGTCTGGGGGCCATTTGTCTTCCTTGAGGCATTTAGGGACTGCCAAAAATGCACAAACAAACAGCAACCTAACAGCAGCACAGAAATGGCTGGACGTCCACTTTCTTATCCTGTAAAAACTAGGCATTTCTCCTAGTTTTAAATAATACAAGGGCTCTCTGCAGCTTGCTTAAAAATGAGTTGTTGTCAATGAAGACTACCAGCCAGGAAATCATAAGGTCTGGAAAAATGAGCCACAAGGAGAGGCAGGTAGGAAATAAAATTGTAAGTTGCTTCAGACTCACACTTTCCCCAACCTTGCCTTCCAGTGAACAAGGACCCCTCAGAGTAAGGGAAATCAGTGGTGAAGAGACAGGGGAGAGAGATGGGGAAATAGTGGGAAAAGAGACTAAGGGAAAGTGGGAGGTGTGTGGGGCACACTCACAAGAAGGTGTCCTTGCAGCTCAAACAGCAGGGTAACTTGCAGCACTTGCTGAAAGAGAGTCAGTATAAAAACCCTGCAAGGCAACCCATTGTTAGGGCTGCAGGTCAGAGGTGGGACTGAGGCAAATTGGAATTCCCAGCCAAGCCCTCTGCCAGCAGCAAAAGCCAGTCTGCCTTAAAAATAAAAATGTTCAGACCTTTCCCACCGGCCCAAATGAGTGTTCAATTGCACTCAGAAAGCCCCAGGATCCATTTACTTGCAAAGCATACTGGTTGCAATTTGGAATACTCAGTGACCACTGACCGATCGTAGCTGAGAAGAACAGAAAAGACAAGAGGAGTAGGGATGAAAAAGTGTGCTGAGATTCACAAATTTATAGGCAGCACTTTGTATTCATCCTTATGACTTGTTAAATAACAAATGTGCTCTTTTTATTTCATTTGTAGCTTTCTTCTGAGTCTCTCAGAGCCTTTCAATGGAAAGTGTTGAACTGTACTTGCAGATGGTAAAGTAGCATTTCTCTTTTTTTCACCTTTCTAACTAAATGCAAACTTCTCTTTAAAAATATATTTTAAATTATTTATTGTTTTACCCCACTCCCACCCTTCGCCCCTCCCATACAGTTTGTACAATAAACTACAGAAATTACACTTGACATATCAATCTTAATCTCAGTTTTTCGATTCCACATCTTAATATATTCTCTAAATAATTCCTAACTGGATCCCATGGACTCTTAATTGTTATAACATTTTCTATTTTATCTATATTATTTAGTTTACAATTTGTTATTTCCACATTTAACATATTAATTATATAATTATATCAATTTGTCAGTGTCCACTTTGTTTTATCTTTCTAACCCGTCACTAAAATAATTTGAGCACATGCTATTAATTTGTCAGCTACCCTTTCCTTTTGCACATTATACACTCCTGGTATCCTTGCATGTAATGCATTTCTATTGGCTATTATCATTTGAAGATTTGACATTCTATTAATTTCTCCTTCAATTATTCTCCAGCATGCCTATACTCTATCACATTCCTATGTCATGTGAGCAAACAAACCTCTCTGTTTACAACCATGCCAACACCTGTCCTTTACCCCTGGTTAAAAAAAAAAATTGTGCCAGAGTTCTGTGCCATTTTTGTAGCATTTTCCTTCTTACTTCCCTTCATCCATTTTATTTTTCCTTTACTATATTACTTATTTCCCTTTGGATATCTTCCTTCTCAATTTCCATGTCTATTCTCCACATCTGAAATATTTCCTCTATTATTTTTCCCTTTGCTGTTATAATTTGTCTGTACAAGTCTCCTGCCACTTTTGTCTCATCTCTCAGACATTTCCTTATCATTTTCTCAAATTGACTGTCCTATTCCCTAACTCTCCCTCTGTTTAAAGATATTTTGTCTTATAGCCCAACTTTGGATCCAATTTCCCGGTCCTATCCAGTTTTGAATTTCTTTTTTGCTCTATAGGATTTCAATCTTTTGTTTACAAGTCCTCAGCTAGTCTTTTCCCTCTACTTTCATCAATGTTCAGCCTATTTTATGTCATTGTTGTTATTAATTTGCCATATTGTTGCCAACTTATTTTCATTGTCTGGACTTAATTTCTTCTCCCCCCCCCCTCTTATTGTTCCTTACACTCTGTTTTCTCTCTCCTATTCCATTCCTTAAATATTATTTATTTTTCTTTAATATTATTTATTATTGTTTCCATATTTACCCATTTTTCCTACTATACTGTATTTCTAACAGTCTTTGAATTTGAAACACATCTTTTTATGCTTCTAAACTTGGTATTCCCCAGGCTCCTTCTTCCTCTTTTGCATATAACAATTTATCTCTTATTCTGGGCCTTTTCCCTCCCACTGACTAAATGCAAACTTCAGTCCATCATTGAGAAGGTGAAAAAAATGTTAAGCCTACACTGCAAGGGTGTTATACTGCAAGTGCTAGGGTGAAAAATTGCTACATTTTCTCCAAAAATTCATTACATTAGACACTTGGTAGAAATAATCCCAAATATGACATAACTTGTCCAACAATTTTTCTTCTCTAAAAAGAAACACAGAAACAAAAAAACCCCTATATATTTTATGAATGCATGACTCCGCCCAGTGGTGAATGGTGGCTTTGAAGGCTGAACTTCAGAGGAGCTTTCCAACATGTTGAGCCCATTTTAGGCATACAATCTGATGTCTTGGATAGCTCTTTTAAAGTTAGGATTAAACTATGGAGTAGATCCAATTCCTCCCAGAAAGGAGAATGACTAGTTGCAAACTCCATTTACATCCACTGAAATAATGTATTTGCTAAAGTCATTTCCAACTGAACCTATCACAGGATTTTCTTGGCAAGATTTGTTCAGAAGAGCTTTGACATAGCCTTCTTCTGAGCCTGAGAGAGTATGACTTGATCAAGTTCACCATGTGGGTTTCCATGGATGAATGGGAATTCAAACACTGGTCTCCAGAATCATAGTCCAATGCTGAAACCACTACACCATGTTGGGAAAATGTAATAACCTCTTTGAGTGTGTATATAAAAAAGAGAAGTTTAAATATGGCATAAACATATGTAGGGTTATCAAATCTGTTTGTAGCTTCATAGAACCAGGGGCCATCCAGTCCAACCCCTAGCTGAGAAGCAAGAAATTGCATTCAAAGCTCCCCTGACAGATGGCCATCCAGCTTCTGCTTAAAAGCCTCTAAAGAAGGAGCCTCTGCCACACAGAGAGTTCCAGTGCTGAACCGCTCTCACAGTGAGGACATTTTTCCTAGTGTTCATTTCAATCCTAAGTGGGGAACACTTGGTCTTGGAGATTTGGGGGCTACAGCTCCCCTAATTGCTTACAATTGGTTGTGCTGAGTGGAGCTGTTGGAATCTGAAATCCAAAATACATGGTAGCCCAAACACTGGTCACTTTGCTCGAAGTAGAGCAGCACCCCACAACCTGAAGGCCATGAGGTGGAACAGAACTCATGCAGAAATACTTTCTACGATCCAGTTATCTCCCAATCACATTAACTACTCATTTGGTCCTGGACATAACTCAAAGTAGTGTGGGCGTTACATGTCTTGGCCGTAACTGTTCAGGAATGTGAGAAGCCAAGTAATTAATATTTACAACCTGAAGATGAGTAAATTATCAAGGTAAAAGGAAACCTTTCTTTACTGATAGTTCAGTGTGCACAGACTTTGCTCCATACACAAAACAATTAAAATATTGTATGAATATCTGGCCCAAGTGTTTTGGATAAGGGATATTCAATATGTATTGATTTCAGTTAATTTAGCCAAGTATTGTATATTCTCTGCATTCAAAATTATATGATTTCCACATTTATGTCTTTATGAAGGGCCTACACCCAAAAATATGGGATCAGGAGCACTTTATTCAATATATATAAAGAGAAAAGCTTTCCAGCCCTCACATGTGGGCCATCCCTAATAATAAGGGACACCTTCCACACATCTTTTTTCCAGTTTGAGTGTCAAGACTTTTTAAAAAGATTAAAATTCACAAAATACAAAAGTTAAAAATTATTAAACTATCAAAAATAATCTAAACCAGTTGAAATGTAAACCATAAAACACTTCAACAAATTGTTTTGAAAATCCAGCATGTTATACAAATGTTCATCTGTTTACAGAAAGAGGGTAGGGAGGGTGCCAGTTTAACCTCTTTGGGAAAGGAGTTGGAGAGCCACAGAAAAGACTGTCTCTGGTTGTTGTTGGAATGTGACTCAGCAGCCCAGTCAGCATTGCAGTGGCCAAGGATGATGGGTTCTGTAGTCTAAATTATCTTGAGGTCAACAATATCCCTAGATATCCCTATTTTCTAGTTTTACTACCATGCCATTTCTGACTGGTATAGAACTAGGGTTTTGTGGTGGAGCATACTTTCATTGAGCACTCATATATTTCTTGAATAACCACCTCAAGAAAGGCTCAGTCAGATATGAAAACAGAAATATGATATATTGTTTCCTGGGCCACAAGATTGTGCTTTCATTTCATATAGAGAATCCACCTAAATCTTACTTTAGTAGTGGTTAATACTAAAAGTGGTAGCAGCACCACACGTGAGGACTACTTGGTAGTACAAGGAAAGGGGCCTGAAACACAGCTTTGCTACCTTATGAATATAGACCAGATGACTGTCCCTGTTCTCTTAAGCAATATCTACAGTATGAAAAATGCTGGATTAGGGAGTAGATTCCTGGTGTGTAAAGCCCTTTTTGGCAGCTGTCAGGGTAGTCCTATTATTTGAGCAGATTAGGATGGCAAGCTTTTGTGGACTGAGGCAGTGAGGATTGTTTTCAATAAAAATATAATAATAATAATAATAATAATAATAATAATAATAATAATAATAATAATAACAACTTTATTTATGCCCTGCCACCATCTCCCCGTGGGGACTCGGGGTGGCTTACAACAAGAATATGACAACAACATAGCATACAATACACATGATCCACTAAAACAATGAGATTTAAAAACAATGCAAAACAAGATAAAAACAACATAATAGTTACTTTAAAAACCAGAACATCGAATTGTTCAAGATCCAAGTGGCTGTAAAACTCCATCGTTGGTGGACAGCATTTGAGTTAGTGAGTCAGAACCAAATCTGAAGCCCTCATTGAAGGTCATCTACACAGGACATGGCATGGTGAAAACAATAGGGAATAAGAAGTGGACAGAGCTTGAAAAAGTTCCTTTTTTTGGATTGCAACTCCCAATGGCTGTGCTGGTGGAAGCATTCTGGGAGTTACAGGCCACAAAGAAATGGTTGTGATCTCACTGCACTTCTTTCTTCTTTGCTACTTGAGTATCAGAGTTTGGAAGCATTGTTTCTTTGGATCTGGAGGGCTTCAGGAGTTTTCATTCCCCCAAGTCAACATGCCCTAGCTCTGCTGTGGATCAAGGCCATGTTCTGGTCCTGTATTTGATTCTCCATCCCCAATCCAGACACTTTGCAAAGCCAAACAGCTTTACATTTTCTCCCTGGTCTGGAATCGAGCCATCCCAGGCCAGGTTTTCAAGGATTTGCAGCTCTTCTCAAGCCAAGTGTGGAGAAGGGTTGAGGCAAAGAGGGAGAAATTCTGCTAGGATGCAGTTCTCTCCTCTCTTTCCGGGCCAGGGTCCTTTTCTTCTTCTTGCCCAAAGAAACCATTTCCAACATTTTGCCACCACAAACCCAAGATTCCATTGTCGGGGGAGACTGTGCATTAAAAAGTGTTCTTGGCTTTGAAGTTTTTTGTTTCGGGTCTGTAAAGTGAAAGAAAATGTTTTCCTATTACTTAATTCAATCATAGCGAAGAGGCTTGGTAAAAAGCCCACGGATTTTGCCCAAAGTGTGACAGAGTTCCCATTGTGTTTGCTTATCCTCTGCTGTCACACAGTTTAATTCGCCTCTCTTTATCTGGCATTCAAAACTTTCTTCAATGACATTCAATAAGGTCCAGCGGCTGGAGAGAGGGGAAAGGGAGGGAGGGGGGAAGGAGGGAAGGAAGGAAGGGGGGAACTGGTTATACACCCCCCCTTCATATTCTTCGTTCCCAGTAGCTTTGGGCTTGGTCTGTATTCAAGGGTTATTAACCCTTTACTTCTCTGAAGTATGTAGGTCGGGGATCAACTGCCCCAAAGTACAGAAATGTCTTAGGATCCCCAAAATCCCACTATATGAGTTACCTATTCCTTTCCAAATTCAGCTAGGGATAGGCAAATACAATAAAATAACATCTCATAAGGCAAGATTGTAGGTTTATGCAAAGACAGGCAAGCCAAAATTGCACCTTTGCCTGGTACAGTAAATGGTCTAGGACTAAGTACTTTGAGCATTTAGAGAAAAGCTTCACTGAATATTAAGCGAGATAAAATCTGTGAGCATTTAAGGCTGACCTGCTTCTTTTATAGATTTGCAGCTTTCATAGCAATAGAAGAAGGTCTGCTTCATCTCAGTTATGAAGGCATCTCTATTGGAAGTGAACTTCTCTTCTGAGAATTTGCTAAGAAGAGAAACTAGGGGTGCATCTACACTATAAAAAATAAATACATAAATAAATAAAACTTTATTTATACCCTGCCACCATCCAGAGGGACTCGGGGCAGCTTACAAAGTACTCAAAGGTGCAACATACAAAATACAAAAATTGCATTAACAAGAACATGAAACAATAACAGCCAACATAAATATTTCACTTCATAAAACCCCTTGGTTAAAATCAATAAAATACAGCAATAGCTGCAGATATAAAACAACAATAGTCAATCTAGTAATGTAAAGTGCTTGGTGACATCTGTGGGACTTCATATATTTATTAAAGGCATCTAAATATGGTCGAAGGCTTATTTAAACAACCATGTCTTCAGTTGTGTGCAGAAGGCTGCCAACCTTTGCACTAACTGCAGTTTCCAATCCATCTTCAAAGGCAGCCCCATGTAGAGTGCATTGCAGCAGTCCATTCTAGATGTAACTAAGGCGTGAACCACCGTGGCCAAATCAGGCTTTTTGAGGTACGGTTGCAGCTGGCACACAAGTTTTAATTATTCGAATGGCTTCCCAGCCACCGCACAAGTTTTAATTGTTCGAATGCCTTCCCAGCCACCGCCAACACCTGAGCTTCAAGCATCAGTGCTGAGTCCAGGAGAACCCCCAGACTATGGGCCCGTGTCTTCAGGGGGAGTCTAACCCTGTCAATAAAGGTTGCCACCTTATACCCCAATCGGCCCCAAGACTGACCAGGAGGACCTCTGTTTTCTCAGGATTTAGTTTCAGTTTGTTGGCCTTCATCCAGTCCATCACGGCTGTCAGGCACTGATCCAGGATCTGTGGAGCTTCCCTGGAATGTGGTGGAAAAGAGTGGTAGAGTTGTGTGTCATCTGCATAGAGATGGCACCCAACTCCAAAGCTTCAAATGACCTCACCCAGCAGTTTCATGCATGGGGGAGAGAATGGAACATTTTGGGACCCCACAGGTCAATGGCCAGGGGTCCAAGCAGGTGTCCCCCAGCATCTACCAACTGTAGAATTAATGCAATTTGATATCATTTTAATTGCCATGGCTGAATGTTATGGAATAATCAGAGTTGTGATTTTGACAAAGCCTTTAGTCTTCTCTGTTAAAGAATGCTGGTGCTTCACCAGACAACTTATCCCAGGTTGCTATAGCATTGAATGATAGCAGTTAAAAGTGATGTCGAACTACATTAATTCTATTGTGTAGATGCACCCTAAACTCGCTAAAATGGTTTCCTGCTCTCATCCCTGATTGTTCACTCTCTCTCAGAGGGGAAACAGCACCACTTTGAGTTGCTAGAAACTAGCTCTGATCCTATACACACTTTCTAGAATAGACATGCAGAACTAAGAAAGCTGCATTTTCAAAGCAACTTGTTTCATTCCTCATTACTCTGTCCAGAAAGTAATCTATTCCTCTCACTCCAGGAGCTAATTACCTCATGATGTACCTCACATGTTACTCGTTACTATTTTGAAAGAGAGGCACAGCAACAACCAGTAAAAAAAACCACTTTAATATCAAAACGGGACTCTGGGGATGCAGCTACACTGTATAATTAAGTCCCTTTTATACCACTTTAACTGCCATGCCTCAATGCTATAGAATTCTGGGAGTTGTAGCTTTACAAGGTCTTGGGCCTTCTCTACCAAAGAGTGTGGATGCCTCACCAAGTTTCTGTATCTAGATTATCTGCTTTGAACTGGATTATATGAGTCTACACTGCCATATAATCCAGTTCAAAGCAGATAATCAGGATTCAGGAACTGGATTATATGGCAGTGTAGATCCAGCCTCAGACCATTGTACCATCAGTTCAATGCAGTTAAACTGTATTATATAAGTCCACACTGATCATATAATGCAGTACAGATGGTGGGTCAGTCCTATATCATGTCTGATGTATGTACAAAACAACAAGAATAAATCCTGCCTGCCAATGCAGGAAGGGGTGTTTTTATGCTTGAAGGGAGCACAACATTGGCGGGAAGGTCATTACTGATTTTATCTATATTCAGGAATGTTCAGGTATTTTTTTCAAGATACACTGTATTAAAACAATCACCACCAGTCACAAGTAGTAGCAGGTGATGCTAGTACCAATCTGAGTAGTACCAGAAAAAACAATAGCAAAACAATAATCATTTAGGTGCACCTAGACACAAGGGGAAGACTTACACACATGTGTAGTGCTCTGATTAAAACCAACAGCACTGCAACTGCACCTGGGATTTTTAAAAACCCATTATTTGAATTGTCCTTGATTTATTTGGCACTTGCTGTTGTCACTGTTTTTTAAGGACTTAAAAAAGAAAGAAGATAGAAGAGGGAGAGAGAGCAATAGAATGTTGTGTGTATGCCATCACAAGTGTATTGTTGATGTAGACATGCATATTTGTTTCTTATTCCAACCCAATTCCATCCAGGTAGACAAAGGGTTGCTTAACTTTGATTTTATGTCACTCCTGCACCATGCAATGTGTGTATGCCATTGTGAGAGGGAGGTGGGAAGAAAGAGAACATGCCATTTGCCCATATTTCCATTCAACGGAACAGGGATGCCTGAATTAGTATGGATCATAAATTAATGTACCAGGAAAGTGACTCCCCCTACTCCTGTTTTTCCAGAGCAGGATTATTGTGGAGAAAAACATCCCATTTGAGATGGGCATGTGGGAGAAGCAGCATTCATACATATTCTTATGCACACATATACCTACTAGTGGATGTAAGATCCAATGTGCAAGCTGGACTGCATCTACACTATAAAATTAATAATATTTAACAGTTGGCACCACTTGAACTGCCATGGCTCAATGATATCAATACTGGGATTTGTAGTTTGCTGATGCCCCGGCAGTCTTTGGCAGAGAAGGCTTGCAAAATTACAACTTCCAGAGTTCCATAGCTATAGCAGTTAAAGTGACGTCAAACTGCATTAATTGTAGAATATAGATACACCCAAAGACAGCACATGCTGCTCACTTCTGATCATATGCCCTACCAACATGCTGTACTTTCTCTGCTGCCACCCAGAAGTGAACACAGGCATTTTCAATTTCCATGGGGATTCTACCAATAAGAGCTTAGAGGTTTTTGGAAACATTACGAGGGAATAATATTTTAATCTACCTGGTAAGGGTATATTTGTATTAATCCCTGCTGGCTGGGATTTCTTTAAATATATCTCAGATCTTCTCTGTGTATGTTTTGAAAGACCATTTCATCAGGATCATTTTCCCCAAAATGAAATGAAGGGGAGGAAAGAAGGGGGAGATGGGGGAACAACCATCTAAATACATACAGTGTCTGTGGGAATAATGTCAGGAACATCTAAAATCACTCCAGAGGAAAATCTTGTGCTTTCGGTTTTCTTGTTTTGTGCCTGGCTTTGGAAGCTAAGCAGGGTCAGGCCTGTTGGTACTTGCATAGGGAACTACCAAAGAACACCAATTGAGTACCTGAACAATGAGAAGATAACTCCACACAGAGAATAAAAAAAAGGTGGATATGACAGTAAATAGTCTGGTGGGGAAAAAAACCAGGAACAACTTTAAAAGGAACATCAAAAGCTGTAGGCTGTATTTCAGAGGGAGGCAATGGTAAACCATCTCTGGTATTAGTAGCTTAAGAGACCCATTTGAAATGCATGAGATCACTAAAAAAATATAAGTGACTTAAAGTACACACACATAATATGAGCAGAAAGAATTGCATGCTGGGTATTATAGTCCTAATGCACCTGGATATCATATTTGTCCATATTTAGCTGAAGAAGTCTGAACAGAATTTTGAGCTTGCAAGTCCTCCTAGGCAGGGAGGGTCTCCTTGTTGTTGTCACTGTCATATCATTGTTCCAAAACAACCACTTGTTGCAAAGCAGCCTATATCATTGCAAAGAAGCCTTTATCATTAATGACTTTATGTTGTTGTTACGGATGATGTTATTGGTGTGGTAATCATTTGGTAAGCAAAGTCATACTAGACAGTGGCTAAATAGGAAATAAAGCCGGGCCTCATTTCCTAACTGTGCAAAATAGAATATTAATCTGTCATGAAGTTTTGTGAAATATATTTGCCTTCATTTATTCTTTCGAACTGTCAAAACCACCGCTGAGAATTATTTGCCTAAGAAAATCTTATAAAATTCATGGGGGTTGCCATATGTTAACAGGTGACTCCAAGGCACACTCTCCTTCTTCACTCTCTTTTCCATCTTTGGAATCCCTTATGACTATGAGATAATTTTAAAATGCCTGTGGAAATCTAGTATGATACATTGATGCTGCTGTGCCAATAATAATAATAGTATCACTAGTAACAATATTATTTGGCCTCTGAAAAATGAGTGTAACTGTGAATTGAGATTGTGAATAGGATTGTCATGTGTAAACCTTAGGTTACCTATTATGTAAATTTAACCCATAATCAGTAAAGTATCCTTAGGATTGCTATGAGTTTTCCAGGCTGTATGGCCATGTTCCAGAAGCATTCTCTCCTAAAGTTTCGCCCATATCTATGGCAGGCATCCTAGGAGGTTGTGAGCATATTATCTGAAAACACAGCATATGATTTGAGAACACAGAAATGCTGGACCACTTGAACAACCACCATGTCAGACCTACACAGAGAAGCCATTGAAATCCACATGCATGTGGACAATTTCAACAGAAAGGAGGAAACCATGACAATAAACAAAATCTGGCTACCAGTATTTTAAAAACTCTAAAATCAGGCCAGTAAATAAAGGACAACTCTCAGAAGACAGGGGAAATCCAGATGTGAAACAATCAGGGCCAGTTAACATCTCCCAACAAAGGATTCCTCCAAGCAGGAAGCAGCGAGGCTTTGAAGCTATTCAATGCTAATCAAGCTGGCCAATTGGAACATTCACACATGCCTCAAACAGACAAGAGTTCTTTCTCCCATCCTGAAGATTCTACAGATATATAAACCACACTTGACAAGTTTCCTACACCTCACAACCTCTGAGGATGCCTGCCATAGATGTGGGCAAAACGTCAGGAGAGAATGCTTCTGGTCTTTGGTGAGAGACCTCCCGATAAATCCCAAGTGCTATAGTCTATTTCGGGAGACGGAATTGGGGGCCAAACCACCCCGAGCCTCCCTTGCTGGGAAAACTGTATGAAATGCATGCGCCATCAATCGACAGGCGATTTGAAGGTACATGCCACACACTTCGGGGAGTGTATGCTTTGGATACAAATCTAGTCGATTTCGGCTTCCTCGCACAACCGAGCCTGAAAACGCGACTCTTCTGGACAGCAGTTCTCAGAATGCCAGAGAGGGAGTGAAACAACCAAACTCCGCAACTTTGCCAAATTCTGCGGCACGTCTGGAAATAAAGCCCTGCCTTTGAGACTCCTTACTTCCCAGCTTCCTTCCTTCGAGCATGGAGTAGGCTTCGGGACCGCAAGCTCCAGACAAGGTAGGAGTGGACTGCTGTGAGTTTTCCGGGCTGTACGGCCATGTTCCGAGGCATTCTCTCCTGACGTTTCACCCACATCTATGGCAGGCATCCCCAGAGGTTGTGAGATTTCTTGGAAACTAGTCAAGTGGGGTTTATATATCTGTGGAAAGTCCAGGCTGGGAGAAAGCCTGGACTTGCCTGTTTGAGGTAAGTGTGAATGTTGCAATTGATCACCTTGATTGCAAATGGCCAGCTTGGTTAGCATTTAATAGCCTTGCAGCTTCAAAGCCTGGCTGCTTCCTGTCTGGGTGAATCCTTTGTTGGGAAGTGTTAACTGGCCCTGATTGTTTCATATCTGGAACTCCCCTGTCTTCTGAGAGTTGTTCTTTGTTTGCTGTCCTGATTTTAGAGTTTTTAAAAAAAAATAAATAAAAAAAAATGGTAGTCAGATTTTGTACGTTTTCATGGTTTTCTCCTTTCCTGCAGCTTCAAAGCCTGGCTGCTTCTTGCCTGAGGGAATCCTTTTTTGGGATTTTGCAACAAACGGAAAAGACTTATTTCTCTCACCCTGGACTTTTAACAAATATATAAACCCCACTTGAGTGACGCAACCTCTGAGGATGCCAGCCATAGATGTGGGCGAAGCGTCAGGAAAGAATGCTTCTGGAACGCGGCAGGCAGTCCGGAAAACTCACAACAACCCAGTGATTCCGGCCACGAAAGTCTTCAACAACACAAGTTAAGAGTGGCATGTCTACAGGAGGCAAGACAACTTGCTATAGGCCCCTGATGGAGAGAAAGAGAGGAGAAGGAGGAGGAGAGGAGGAAGAGGAGGAGGAGGAGAGGAGGAGGAGAGGAGGAGGAAGAGGAGGAGGAGAGGAGGAGGAGGAGGAGGAGAAGGGGTGAAGAAGAAGAGGAAAAGGACAGGAGGAAGAATAAAAGGAGGAGGAGAGGAGGAGGAAGAGGAGGAGGAGGAGGAGAAGAAGAAGATGAGGAGGAGGAAGAGGAGAAGGGGTGAAGAAGAGGAAAAGGACAGGAGGAAGAAAAAAAGGAGGAGGAGAGGAGGAGGAAGAGGAGGAGGAGGAGGAGGAGAGGAGGAGGAGGAGGAGGAGAAGGGGGTGAAGAAGAAGAGGAAAAGGACAGGAGGAAGAAGAAGAAAAGAAGGAGGAGGAGGAGGAGGAGGAGGAGGAGGGGTAGAAAAGGAGGCGCGGACTTGTGGCTGGCGAGGGAGCCAATGGCCTTGTGGGCGGGGGCGAGGGAGGGAGGAGGCAAGGCTTGGCAAGGAGGGTGGGGGTCTTGCGCCTCCCTTTCGGGGCGGAGAGGGGCACAATGGGCGAGCGTGCAGCGTGGGGCCCGAGGCGCGCCCCTCCAGCCCCGGGCGGTGTGTGCGCGTCACGTGGGCCCCGCGGGGTCTACTTAAAGCCGTGGGCGCGTCCCTTTCAGCACCACTGGCGCCGGTCAGCGCCCCGAGCAGGAGAAGCCACGCCAGCGCCAGGATGCCGCGCTCCTTCCTGGTGGACGCCTTGGTGCTGCGCGACAAGAAAGCGGGCTCCTCCTCGTCCTCCCCGGCCAGTCCGCCGCCCCCGCCGCTCTTCCCCTACGCCGTGCACCCCTCGCACCCGCTGCACGGGCTCTCCGCCGTCTCCGCCGCCTGCCCCGCCGCCCCCGGAGCCGCCTCGTCGGCCGGGCGCAAAGCCGGGCTGCTGTGCGTGTGCCCGCTGTGCCTGGCCGCCGCCTCCTCGCAGCTCCACCACCACCCGCCGCCGCCGCCTCCCCCGCCGCTGCTCAAGGCCGCCTTCCCGGCCCCCTTCGGCTCCCAGTTCTGCCCCTCTCCCTTGGCCGCCAGGCAGGCCCCCGCCGCCCCCGCCGCACCCTCTCTCTACCCGGCTGCCTTCCCGATGCCGGACCCCCGGCACTTCCACTGCATCTCCGTCGGTGAGTCCCAGGGCGGGAGGGAAGGGAAACAGGTGGGAGGAAGGAAAGAAGGGGAGAAACTCTGCACCAGGCACGGGCAAACTTGGGCCCTCTCTTCAGGTGTTTTGGACTGCAATCCCACCATTCCTAACAGCCTCAGGCCCCTTCCTTTTCCGCTTAAGCGGCTGAGGGGGAAAAGGAAAGGGCCTGAGGCTGTTAGGAATGGTGGGAGTTGCAGTCCAAAACACCTGAAGAGAGGGCCCAAGTTTGCCCGTGCCTGATCTAGACTGACCACTGAATGCTCCAAACTGTGGCGAACAGACAACTAACTCCCACCAAAGCAGCCCTTACTGAGCATCAGTGCTTTGTGTCATCAACCACCCCGATTTCCTGGACAGGGAAACTACTTTATTCAATACTAGTTTGAAACTGCATTAAATGATCACTGTTGCGTTTTGGACTGCGGTTTCCAGCAAGCCCTGCCGGGGAGTCTGGGAATGGCTGTCCAAAAGTAACTTCTGTGATCGTAAAAGCAGCAGGAGGAACAAGGTGAGTGTCCAGAGATGTCCTATTTAGTCCTGGCTTCCTGAAGAAAATTGCGCCCGACATTCAGCATCTTACATTTTGACGCATAGCTGTTGGGGAATACCCAACAAAGGGTTATGGGCCCAGCAATAGCAAATAGAGTTAGGCATCCTTAATGGAAGGTGGCCCATTTGAAAACCAATTCCCTTTTAATGTCAGTTTAGAGCCTGTTACATATTTATCACAAGTAACAGAGTCCTGGGACTTTGAGTCTGAGCGCTGGTGAAGTGGATCTATTTATTTATTTATTTATTTACAGTATTTATATTCCACCCTTCTCACCCCGAAGGGGACTCAGGGCGGATCACATTACACATATAAGGCAAACATTCAATGCCTTAACATAGAACAAAGACAGAGACAAACGCAGGCTCCGAGCTGGCCTCGAACTCATGACCTCTTGGTCAGAGTGATTTGTTGCAGCTGGCTGCAGCTGGCTGCACACCAGCCTGCGCCACAGCCCGGGCCTTGATCCTGCGCCACAGCCCAGGATCTGATCCCATATTATCTGGCATCTCTGCAAATAATCTGGGATCAGATCCTGGGATATAGGGTACTGTACATCCAGCCTAACTCTGCACCTGTTGACTCTGACACTCTATTTTAGCACAACCTTCAGCAGGTAAAAGCAGGGAGGAAGTACCTTCCAGGAATGTGAGATAGGAAATATTATTTCGACACCTCTGTCCCTTCTATTGTCCCCTACAAAGGAGATACAGGATTTAACCCTCTATCCTTCCCTAGAGAGTCCCAAATTTCTGCAATCTCAAATTCACTTGGCTTTAACCGAGTGTGTACAACTGCAAAGTGGCTCTCTTCATGGGAGTTTCCCATCAGGAATTACAATTTCTGGCCATTACCATTCCTTATAGGGAAGCTACGATTTCCAGAATTTCCCACCAGCATCATGGCGGGAAATTCTGGAAGTTTGAGACCCAGTAGCTTTTCCCAGATCTTCTTTGAAACCAACTCCATTGTGATAAAGTCTCAGATGCATTCCCTAGTAAACGTGCATCTAAGCCAGAAGAAAGAGAGGCTCTTGCCAGGGTCCCAGACCAGTCTGATGGGACAGAGAACGTAGCAGAGCATGGAAATGTTCCTTGAGAAAGAGAGTGATTCTGGGAGCTGTAGCCATAAAGCAAGGACCTCTCCCAGCCCTGAAAACGTTCAAGAGTATCAACAGATTAAGGGGGAAGCAGGGCATGAGTTCTTATCATCCTGACGCTTCATCCAGTGTTGGAATTCAGCAATGCTCTACACAAATACCTCTCAAGATGAGAAATTGATAGGTCATTAGACAGGATTTAGAAAACTGAATAGGAAAACATGTCCCCTGACTCCAATGGAGACCAGTTATTGTAAACACACTATAGAAAGCGAACCATTGCCAAATAACAACCACTAAAGAGAAGCAATAAGCAGAGTGATTAAAATTTTCTACACAACAGTCCAAGAGCTGCTGAGTTCTTAAGGAGCTGTTGGAATTTTGTGTAGAAAAACCAGTAGCTAAAGTAGTAAAACGTTTTATTTAGGAGAACGACATTGTTGACAGAGAAAGGACTAAATAGGATAGCAACCTAGTCTTTTCACTATTAACTTTGTAATTCTCCTGAATAAAACTTTTTACTTACAGTCCTGATTTTAGAGTTTTTTCATACTGGTAGCCAGATTTTATTCATGTTCATGGTTTCCTCCTTTCTGTTGAAATTGTCCACATGCTTGTGGATTTCAATGGCTTGTGGACATGTGGACAATTCCAACAGAAAGGAGAAAACCATGAAAATGAACAAAATCTGGCTATCAGTATTTTAAAAAACCCTAAGATAAGGACAGTAAACAAAGAACAACACTCTGAAAACAGGGCAATTCCAGACATGAAACAATCAGGGCCAGCTAACACCTTGCAACAAAGGATTCCCCCAGGCAGGAAGCAGCCAGGCTTTGAATCTTCAAGGCCATTAAATGCTAGTCAAGGTGAGCAATTGCACCATTCTCACTTCCTCCAACAGACAAGAGTTCTTACTCCCACGCTAGATATATAAACCGCACTTTCCTAGTTTTCAACAGACCTCACCACCTTTGAGGATGCCTGCCATAGATGTGGGTGAAAGGTCAGGAGAAAATGCTTCTGGAACATGGCCATACAGTCCGGAAAACTCATAGCAACCCGGTGTGTGAGAGAGTTTTTAAGTATAATTTTAGACGTATTTTAATTGTGTGGTTGAATCACTATAGGGAGAAAGGCAAATAAATAATAATCATAGCGCTCTCTCTGTGAACACAGGGTTATGGGCCCAGAATTGAGGAAGTATAATGAAATATCAAGCTTAAGGAGTAAAAACTAGCTAGCTACAGTTACAAAAAAAATTATTTAGGAGAAACACATCATTGATAGAGAAAATACTAGGTTGCTATCCTACTTAGTCCTTTATCAAGAATGTAGTTCTCTTAAATAAAGCTTTTTAAAGCATTACCTACGGGTTTTTCTACACGAATTTCACCTTGTTCCTATGAAATGCCCTTGAGCGTGGAGTACAGGTATGTGCAAACTTTGGCCCTCCAGGTGTTTTGGACTCCAACTCCCACAATTCCTAACAGCCGGTAGGCTGTTAGGAATTGTGGGAGTTGGAGTCCAAAACACCTGGAGGGCTGAAGTTTGCCCATGCCTGGTGTAGCAGAACAGAAAGGAGGACCTCTGCAGAGGATTGGGGAGGGAGGGAAGGAGAGAGAGAGAGAGAGAGAGAGAGAGAGAGAGAGAGAGAGAGAGAGAGAGAGAGAGAGAGAGAGAGAGAGAGAGAGAGAGAGAGAGAGAGAGAGAGAGAGAGAGAGAGAGATTCCTTCAAGCAGCCTGGACCCAAGCCGTGTAGGTTCATCCATGTATTCCTCTGTTCTGCGCTGTTTCCTGATTCTGTGCGCCTTGTCTCCTCCTCCTCCTCCTCCTCCTCCTCCAGACAGCACATCTGGCCAGCTGCCCAGCAGTAAGAGGATGCGCACGGCCTTCACCAGCACGCAACTCCTGGAACTGGAGCGGGAATTCGCCTCCAACATGTACCTGTCGCGGCTGAGGCGCATCGAGATCGCGACCTACCTGAACCTCTCCGAGAAGCAGGTCAAGATCTGGTTCCAGAACCGCCGCGTCAAACACAAGAAGGAAGGCAAGGGCGGGAGCGGGGGCAGCGGCTCTCACCGGGTCGGAGGGGGCCTGGCTCCCGCGGGGGGGCACAGCTGCAAATGCGCCTCGTTTGCCGCCGCCTCCTCCTCCTCCAAATGCTCCGAAGACGACGAGGACTCGCCCGCCTCGCCTTCTTCCTCCGGGAAAGACGAGAGAGACTTGCCCGTCACCCCTTAAGCCTTTGTGCCCCTTGTAAATAATGGACAAGAGACTCTGAGCCAGGCAGACTCTGTCAAGGCGTTTCCCTTCATCAGATGCCCAGGACTGTGTGGGAAGGGGAGTGTAAAATAGCCCAACCATTAGCCCTTTCCCTCACGAAATGAAATGAACTCTCCACAGCGAAAAGTGGGGATCAGGCCCCATGTTTCTCCCACTCTAGCTTTCCTTCTAGGAATGGGGAGCCTGGGTTATCTCTGTTGGTGTCTGGGCAATTTGCTTTACTGCCTCCAAACCTTCCTTCATGTAGATCCCACCACACAGGAGGTCCTCCCATTTGCTTTCATGAGTGGAAAGGGGGACGTTAAACCTTTGGAGACTTGTTTCCTCTTAGCGTTTCAATTCCCTTTTCTCGTCTCTCTCCCCAACCCCTTAAAACGGATGAAGTGTCTTCGGCTGTGTGGTGGGCGGTCTGGCGCTACTGCTTGCTCACTGTAATCCGCAGAGATATTTATTTATTTATTTGTGTACACATCCTGAGAATAAAATACAATAAAGCCTTTTCCACCCCTCCCTGGCTCATGAAAACGCTTTCCCTTCCTCGCCTCTACAGGAAGTAAGTAAGTGCAGTGTTTGGACACAGGGCCCAACCATTTGGATACAGGGTGCCTTGGTGTTTAGGTCCCTTCCTGGTGTTATTTGAGGCGCTGATGCTGAACATTGCGTTGGATAGACTGCATCATCTATAGTTTCTTAAATAATTATATATGGGTGGGCATAATATAAAATAATATGTATCCCAAAGCTAGAATTGATAGGGTAAAACTGGTGCCTTTTTTTGGAATCGGCAGGGTCAAATATACCCAGAAACAGGTTTAACATTCAAAGCACCAAAATATGTGTTGGATCAGTTCTCTGGAATTACAAAATCTGTTGAGTATTGTGTTGTCGAAAGCTTTCATGGCTGGAATCACTGGGTTGCTGTGAGTTTTCCGGGCTGTGTGGCCATGCTCCGTTTCGCCCACATCTATGGCAGGCGTCCTTAGAGGTTATGAAGTCTGTTGGAAACTAGGCAAGTGGGGTTTAACTGTGGAATGTCCAGGGTGGGAGAAAGAACTCTTGTCTGTTTGAGGAACGTGTGAATGTTGCAATTAATCACCTTGATTGGCATTTAATAGCCTTGCAGATTCAAAGCCTGGCTGCTTTCTGTCTGGGGGAAATCCTTTATTTCGAGGTATTATCTGTCCCTGATTGATTCATGTCTGGAATTCTCCTGCCTTCTTTGTGTCGAAAAACCAGTAGTTAAAGTTGTTAAAAGTTTTATTTAGGAGAATTGTTGACAGAGAAAGGACTAAGTAGGATAGCAACCTAGTTCTTTCACTATCACTTTTGTAATTCTCTCAAATAAAACCTTTTACTTACAGTTCTAACTTTAAAGTTTTTTTAAATACTGATAGCCATATTTTGTTCATTTTCATGGTTTCCTCCTTTCTGTAGAAGTTGTCTACATGCTTGTGGATTTCAAGGGCTAAAATCAGGACAGTAAATAAAGAACAGCACCCTGAAAAAGGGGGATTCCAAACATGAAACAATCAGGGCCAGCTAACACCTCCCCACAAAGGATTCCCCCAGGCAGGAAGCAGGCAGGTTTTGAATTTGCAATGCCATTAAATGCTAATCAAAGTGATTAGTTGCAACATTCACACTTGCCTCAAACAGACAAGTTATTTCTCCCAACCTGAACTTTCCACAGATATATAAACCCCCGCTTGCCTAGTTTCCAACAAACACCACACCTCTGAGGATGCCTGCCATAGATGTGGGTGAAACAACAGGAGAGAATGCTACTGGAACATGGCCGGAAAATTCACAGCAACCTAAGCCCTCCCTGCTCCCAGTATCCAATTGAGAAGCGTAAGCCATAGGTTTCATTTATTGCAACAAATGCAACTAGACTTTATATCATTTTGTTCGAATGGTGCTCAAAATATAGATGTTCATCCGTTTGTTTTTGTTATCATTTTACAAAATCCCAGGTGATTTCAATGGTACTGAAATCCGTGGGTCCTGGAAGCGTTTCATTCCTGCCTGGTTGTTCCTGATGCGTTGCCAGGACGCAAAGCTTTCGGATAATCCAAACAGCGGTCTGGTGGTGAGCTTTCTCAGCCGACCTTACACTTCAGAATATCATATACCGATCACAGTAAGGTATAATAAGGTCTAAAGGCATTCAAACATGCAGGTATACATGCTTTTATTCACAACCTTCGAATGGCCGTTTTCCTTTGGGAAAATCAGAGAGGCAAATATAAGGTCCTTCTGAAATTTGGGAGGCTTTTATAAATACTTGTCCATTAGGATGGAAAAATCGATTCTCTTTTCTACTGGTTTTCGTCCATCCGAAGTGTTCAATGCTACATGTGTCACAATACTGAACACCGCAACCTGAAGGCTATTAATTTAGTCCTACTTAGAGTAGATCTATTAATTCAACTGTTGTATGGTGAGTCAAAGCATAGCTGAATCCCCCCAACCTCACCAACATTCAGCTTTCTGGATATCAGATATTTGTGCCAAATGTGGTCCAGATCCATCGTTGTTCGGGTTCACAGTGCTCTCGGGATGTAGGTGAACTGCATCGTCCCTAAATCAATATCAATTCCTCCCAAATCCCCCTAGTATTTTCTGTTCGTCATGGGAATCTGTGTGGGAAGTTTGACCCAATTCTATCTTTGCTGGGATTCAGAATGCTCTTTGATTGTAGGTGGCTATACATCCCAGCAACTACAATTCCCAAATGTCAAGGTCTATTTTCCCCAAACTCCAACAGTGTTCAGACTTGGGCATATTGAGTTTTTGTGCCAAGTTTGGTCCAGATCCATCATTGTTTGAGTCCGCAGGGCTCTCTGGATGTAGGTGAATTAAAACTCCAAAACCCAAGGACAATGCCCACCAAACCCTTCCAATATTTCCTGTTGGCCATGGGAATTCTGTTTGCCAAATTTGGTTCAGTTCCATCGTTGGTGGAGTTCAGAATGCTCTTTCATTGTAGGTGAACTATAAATCTCAGCAACTACAACTCCCAAATGACAAAATCAATCCCGCTCCAACCCCACCAGGATTCCAATTTGGGTGTATCAGGTGTTTGTGCCCAATTTGGTCCAGTGAATGAAAACAAATCCTGTATATCAGATATGTACATTACAGTTCATAACAGTACCAAAATTACATGTATGTAGTAGCAACGAAAACAATTTTATGGTTGGAGGGTCACCACAACATGAGGAACTGTATTAAGTGGTCGAGGCATTAGGGAGGTTGAGAACTACTGTTGTAGATGGTCCATGGTTCGCAAGTGTACAATAGAGTTGGAAGGACAATAGCTTTATAAACAAGCATCTCGGGTATCCCTACGACTGTCCCAATGTCCCGATGCTCAAACATCAAACACTCTCTGCTTCACGAGGTCTCTTCCAACGCTATGATTCTGATTTATTAAAAAGTTCTGCAAGGATATACGTCTCTTTTAGCTCTCTCAATCTTTACGCATTCAGTCAGATTGGTACCCAAGCTTTAGGATCAAATAGGTTTCTTGGCATTGGAAGAAAAATGTGCTCTGAACAGAATATGCTCAGAGCTTTTTTGACAGTTCCTTCCTCTAATATATAGCCTACTTTGAGTCTCCTTGTAGAGATAATAATCAGGGTATAAACATAATAATAACAATAACAAAGTAATGCTTTACATGTCTGAGGTGGGAAAATAATTTGGAGAACGGAGAAAGGCGAAGCGCTTCAATGGCATTACGCACATCCTTCTCCCTTCCCCAGTATCCAAACATAAGCAAGAACATTATTGGATGGGTGTATTCGTTGGTCAGGAAATGTTAGTTGGAGATTTCTGTGGTTTCAAAAGAGGAGGCCTCCTCCAAGCTCAATTTTCTCGCGCGCCCTGGTTTCTCTCGTCGCCTCTCCACAAATCATGCGTTCCAACTTTATTGAAAGGACGCTTTATTGAAAGGAAAATCAGGATTTCCTTGCGCCCCAAGATGCCTCTTGGAAGGCACCTCAATTCACCCCCTCCCACTGAAAGCCCTTCTTGATTTTGGGGGTGAATGGGGTGTCCCCCACCCTGCTTTGAAGCTCCGCGTGGTTTGGGGCGCGTTTATCCAAGGGCGCATTTCTTCCTCCGAGAGCGCACGGAGCGCGCGCGCCTTGTTTGTACATTTTCTCCATCCTCACTCCTTCCAAAATTCAGCTCGTGGCAGGAAAAACATCCAAGAGTTTGTTTTGGCGCCATGCAAACAAACAGATTTATTGTGGCATTAGCTTTTTAAAGGGAGAATTCCCTTCCACAGATGCACGATTTTTTTCTCCTCCATTGGGCGCGATGGATGCACACGGAGCAAACAGTCTCCTGTTCAATGTGTTCTCGAAGGCTTTCAAGGCTGAAATCACTGCGTTGCTGAGTTTTCTGGGCCGTATGGCCATGTTCCATAAGCATTCTCTTCTGATGTTTCTCCCACATCTATAGCAGGCATCCTCAGAGGCTGTGAGGTCTGTTGGAAACTAGGCAAGTGGGGTTTATATATCTGTTAAAGGTCCAGGGTGGGAGAAAGAACTAGTGTGAATGTTACAGTTGGCTGCCTTGATTATCACTGAGTAGCTTGGCAGCTTCAAAACCTGGCTGCTTCCTGCCTGGGGGGAATCCTTTGTTGGGAGGTGTTAGCTGGCCCTGATTTTTTCTTGACTGGAATTCCTCTGTTTTCTGAGTGTTGTTCTTTATTTACTATCCTGATTTTAGAGGTTTTTTAAATACTGGTAGCCAGATTTTGCTCATTTTTATTGTTTCCTCCTTTCTGTAGAAATTGTCCTAATGCTTGTGGATTTCAGTGGCTTCTCTGTGTAGCTTGACATGGTGGTTGTTAGAGTGGTCCAGCATTTCTGTGTTCTCCAATAATATGCTGTGTCCAGATTGGTTCATCAAGTGCTCTGCTATGGCTGACTTCTCTTGTTGAGTTAGTCTGCAGTAAATAAAGAACAACACTCAGAAGGCTGGGGATTGCCGGACACGAAGCAACCAGGGCCAGTTAACACCTCCCAACAAAGGATTCCCCCAGGCAGGAAGCCGCCGGGCTTTGAAGTTGCCAGGCTATTTAATGCTAATCAAGCTGGCCAACTGCAACATTCACATTCGCCTCAGGCAGACAAGAGTTCTTTCTCCCACCCTGAACATTCCACAAATAAATAAACCCCACTTGTCTAATTTCCAACATATCTCACAACCTCTGAGGATGCCTGCCATAGATGTGGGTGAAATGTCAGGAGAGAATGCTTCTGGAACATGGCCATACAGCCCAGAAAACTCACAGCAACCCAGTCTCCTGTTTTTCCTGATTTCCTGGTCAAGACGACTGGAAGCAACTGACAGACATTGACGAAGGTCCCTTCTAAGCTTGATTCTTTTATGAACAGGAAGGACCTCTGGACAAAACGTTTCATTTATGTCCTCGCCTTATTGGTCAAACATCTCCAAATCCTCCAGGATAATGGCGTATCAAAGTAAATCCACGGCGGATACAATTATTCATGATAATTCCATCATTATTTAATTCTAAAGGGATCAGTAATGTAGAACAGCAGCGGCTTCCTTTAGCCCCAGAGATGTTGGCCTTGGGAAATGCGTAACAGGAGCATCTCGGGGTTGATAGAGAAACCAATCTGGTTCCCCTGAAGAGAGCTCCCTCCGGAGGAAATGCGTGCAGGCTTACACCGTCGCCTCTAGCCAAGCAAACCGGAGGCAGGCAGCGGTGGGGACGACTGTGGAAATGTAGAATTGAGCACGTGTTTGGGTTGAATAAAGTTTTATTAGTTTCTTCCAAATTTCACCACCTCTTCCAGTTTTGCATCATTTGCAGACTTCATAAGGAATTTCTCCATCGTATCATCTAAGTCAGGCAGGGGCAAACTTTGGCCCTCCAGATGTTTTGGACTTCAACTCCCACAATTCCTGTTGGGAATCTATTGAGTGGTTAAACTCAAAAATAATCCACTGTTGGGGTGATTCCACATAAAATACAGCAGAGTGGAAGAAACATACTTCATAAACAGCAGAAACTTAGTGTGGAGAGCTGGGATAAGCTTTTGTTCCTCAGGATGGCAAAGGATCGCAGAGTCACAATTACAGGTTCAAAATATTTATTGTTGTAAAAAGAAATCCATTGTAGATAGAAAAGGTTCTTGGACCTAACTAGCTCTCTAAGCTACCTTTTAAGGAAGGTAAAAGGGTAAAAAAGATTAAAATATCAAAATAGCTACATTTTGCCTGGAGAGTAACAAAATGTGTCATCTCAGGAGGAGAACAAAAGGCAGAAGAGAAGGAAATGGAGGCTGACCATGTGGTCAAAGGCCTAGGGGCAATCAAAATACCAATAGAGAGGAAGTTACCTCATACCTCAAAGAGATCACATTACAACATCTTCAAATAGAAGAGGTGATAGTCAAGAGAAGAAGAGTAGAGACAGGAAAGGCCCCTTCTAGGAAGGCATGCATGGGAATAAAGAAAGGGTTTCCTCATTCTAATCCTGTTCTCTAGTCTACTCATTGGGGACTGGAGACTTATGGAGTCCAGGATGAAACCCAACAATTCCTAAGGCATTGTAGGAATTGACCTCTGATACACCTGGAGGGCCAAAGTTTGGCCATGCAGTCCAATATATGGAAATCTTTGGTGATTCATAAAACTTAAAACAATATAAAAACATTTTTTTTTGTGTCAGGAGCAACCCGAGTTGCTTCTGGAGTGAGAGAATTGGCCGTCTGCAAGGACGTTGCCCAGGGGACGCCCGGATGTTTTGTCCCCGCATGGAGCTGGAGCTGATAGAGGGAGCTCATCCACACTCTCCCCAGGTGGGATTCGAACCTGGCAGCTTTCAGGTCAGCAACCCAACCTTCAAGTCACTTAGTCCACTACGCCATCTGGGGGCTCCATATAAAAACATGATAAATTATGTCATAGTCCTGCTATTAAGTACTTCTCTTATGCTTCTGCGAAGGTGTTGAGAGTGGCTTGTAGGTCTTCTTCTGAATGCGCACAGACTACGTTGTCATCAGCATATTGGAGTTCTATAACAGATGTTGTGGTGACCTTGGTTTTGGCTCTCAGTCTACTGAGGTTAAATAGCTTGCCATCTGTCCGATAGATGATTTCCACTCCGGTGGGAAGCTTCCCATCAACAAGGTGAAGTATCATAGCGATGAAGATGGAGAATAAGGTGGGGGCAATAACACATCCCTGCTTGACACCTGATTCCACCTTAAATGGGTCACTTTGGGAGCCGTTGCTGTCCAAGACTGTTGCCATCATGTCATCATGGAGGAGCCGCAGGATGTTCACAAATTTGTCAGGGCACCCGATTTTTTTGGAGGATGGTCCAGAGAGCGCTGCAATTCACTGTGTCTAATGCCTTTGCAAGGTCAATGAATGCCATGTACAGAGGTTGGTTTTTATCCCTGCATTTTTCTTGGAGCTGTAGAGCAGTGAAGATCATGTCCACTGTTCCTCTGGAGGGGCGGAAGCCATTCTGGGATTCTGGGAGGGTGTCTTCTGAGACAGGGAGAAGGCGGTTTGCAAGGATTCTTGCGAGGATTTTCCCGGCAGAGGTTAGAAGGGAGATACCACGATAGTTCCCGCAGTCTGTTCTGTCCCCTTTCTTGAAAAGGGTGATGATGGTGGCATCCTTGAAGTCTGCTGGGATTTTCTCGGTCATCCACACCTTTTCAATGAGCTGGTGGAGATGTTGTATCAGCTCAGGTCCACCCTCTTTGAAGATATCAGCAGGAATCCCATCAGGTCCGCTGGCTTTGTTGTTTTTTTGTTGGCTGATGGCATTGCTGACTTCTTCCAAACTAGGCAGTGCTGCAAGCTCATCCCTGGTTTGTTGTTGCGGGATTTGTGAGAGGGTCTCTTCGGCCACATTGGAGCTGCAATTGATGTTTTGTCCTTCAGAATTTTGGTTCCATCTGATGAGCGTAGGGGCTGTATGCCATGGTTTCTTGGTCCATAAATGATCTTTGTGACTTTGAAAAATCCCTGAGCGTCATGGGTATCTGCAAGGTGTTGGATTTCTTCAGCCTTCTTTGTCCACCAGATGTTCTTGAGTTCTTTGGTTCTTCTTTGGACCTCAGCTTTTGCACGGGCATAGATCTTTTTCTTGGCAGCACAGTTGGTGTCTCTCTGCCATGTTTGGAAGGCTTTCCTTTTGTTATCAATCAGCTGTTGGATCTCTTTGTCGTTATCATCAAACCAGTCTTGATGTTTCTTAGTTAGGTATCCAATGCTTTCATCGCAGGCTGTGATGATGGAGGTCTTCAGTTTGTTCCAATGTTCCTCAACATTTTCGGGGTGTTCTGTGGGTAGATGATCTTTGAGTGTTGTTTGGAGAAGGGCTCGTTTGGAGGGCTCCTGAAGAGCTTGGGTGTTCATTTTGCGCCTTGTTTTTCTTCCTTGGAGTCTGCGTTTGGGGACAATCTTGATAGCCATCATGGATCGGATTAACCTGTGGTCTGTCTAGCAGTCATCAGTACCTGTCAAGGCTCTTGTGAGAAGCACATCGCGGCGGTCTCTGGCACGTGTGATAACATAGTCCAAGAGGTGCCAATGCTTTGACCGAGGGTGCTTCCATGATGTCTTGAGCTTGTTTTTCTGGCAGAAGAGCGTGTTGGTGATGACAAGGTTGTGCTCTCCGCATTTGGTGAGAAGCAAGATACCATTTGAGTTGCTGTTTCCAACCCCATCTTTTCCTATGATCCCTGGCCACAGGTCAGAGTCCCTTCTGACTCTTGCATTAAAGTCCCCCAGGAGGATGATTTTGTCCTCCTTAGGTATCTCCGATAGGATGTTGTCCAGCTGACAGTAAAAATTTTCCTTGATGTCTTCGTCAGCATCTAGAGTTGGTGCATAGGCGCATATGATGGTTGCCTGTTGGTTTTTGGCAAGGTTAATTCGGAGGGTTGAAAGTCGTTCATTGATGCCAGTGGGTGCTTCAGTCAGGTGCTTCACCAGGTCGTTTCTGATCGCAAAGCCAACTCCGTGTATTCTTCGCTCTTCTTCAGGCAGTCCCTTCCAGAAGAAGGTGTAGCCTCCCTTTTCTTCCTTCAGCTGTCCCTCTCCTGCTCTCTGGGTCTCCTGAAGGGCTGCTATGTCGATCTTAAAGCGTCCCAGCTCCCTTGCAATGATAGCAGTCCTGCGTTCGGGGCGTTCGCTGTCAGTGTTATCTAACAATGTCCGTACGTTCCATGTTCCAAAGTTCATTTTTCTTTTTTGGCCGCAGAGTGGTGACCCCTCTGGCAGTCCAGTCAGGGTAGGAGAGGCAGACTATGTTTAGGGCACCTTTTCTAGCCCCTTCCCCGTGTGGGGTGAGCAGAGCGGATCCTAAAAAGGGCTGCTCAGTCATGGATACAGCTGCCGGACTACTCAACTGCCTCGGTCCTTGAGGTAGAACGACTGAGTCCATATCCACCGCCCATGTGCCAGTCTGTGACTAGGGGCTTCCAGATTTCACAGTCCTGCCCCCGTCGCCACTCGCTGATCGCCATGGGACTTTTGTAGCAAAGACCACCAGCATTGAAGCGATGCTCCTACGCCATCAACTCCGCTGGACTGACCACGTTGTCCAAATGCCCAATCACCGTCTCCCAAAACAGCTACTCTACTCCGAACTCAAGAATGGGAAACGGAATGTTGGTGGGCAGGAAAAGAGATTTAAAGATGGGCTCAAAGCCAACCTTAAAAACTGTGGCATAGACACTGAGAACTGGGAAGCCCTGGCCCTTGAGCGCTCTAACTGGAAGTCAGCTGTAACCAGCAGTGCTGCGGAGTTCGAAGAGGCACGAACGGAGGGCTTAAGGGAGAAACGTGCCAAGAGGAAGGAGCGTCAAGCCAACCCCAACCTGGACCGCCTTCCACCTGGAAACCGATGTCCTCACTGCGGGAGAATATGCGGGTCAAGAATCGGTCTCTTCAGCCACCTAAGAACACACACCCAAGATACCAAGGTTGGAAGACTATCATCCTCGAACTACGAGGGATCGCCTAAGTAAGTATTAAGCACTGCAAACTGTAGTCTGAACATTGGATTATGACTCTGGAAACCAGAGAGTGAATCCCCATTCAGTTAAGGCAACCCAAGGGGTGATCTTGGGCAAATCACACTTTCTCAACCTCAGAGAAAGACAATAACAAATAATCTCTGAACAAATCTTATCAAGAAAACCCTGTGATAGGCTTGCATTAGGGTTTCCATAAGTTAGAAATGAAGGCATATAACTATTGAGGAGGAAGAAAGCTTGCTTCGGAGGTGGAGCAAAGGATTCAAAGGTCTGGCGGATGAATGGCACAAGCATTTTTCACTGTTTTTAATTTTGTTTACTGTATATTATGATGTTATTTAAATGTTTTAATTGTTTTAATGTTATTTATTGTATATTGGTGTATTGGCATTAATTGCCATTTTTGTAAGCCGCCCTGAGTCCCCTCGGGTGAGAAGGGCGGGGTAGAAATGATAGAAATAAAAAAACTGCAACAAAAAGCTTGGAACAATATAGAAGTCTTCACCTGATGCTGAAAGAAACACAATGTGGGTACTGTATGAGCTTCCCTGGAAAGACCCTTCCATACCCACTAAAGCCACCCAAAAAGAGGCATCTCTGAAGATGACTGGAAGTACCAGGGATGCACAGTAGCTATAATAATAATAATAATAATAATAATAATAATAATAATAATAATAATAATAATAATAATAATAATAGAGGACTCTTACAAGTAAAACAAGCAGTTAAAGAAGAAGAACATGCCCTGGCAGAATATGTAAAGCAAAGTAAATAACCTGCTTTGATTAAAGTCAAAAATCAGAAACGCCTCAAAGCACAGCAGACAAAAACCAGTACAAGAAAACTGCTCTACAAACTAGAGCTGACAGCTGGCTCAACAAAACATTGCATGGAAAGTTCCTTGACAAAATTGAAGGAAAAGCTGATAAGGAGAAGACCTGGCTCTGGCTCACGAATGGGACCCTGAAGAAGGAGACAGAAGGCCTGATCCTTGCAGCCCAGGAGCAAGCCATCAGAACAAATGCAATTAAGGCCAAGATTGAAAAAATCAGCTGATGACCCAAAATGCAGACTGTGCAAGGAAACCAATGAAACCATTGATCATATTCTCAGCTGCTGTAAGAAAATCGCACAGACTACAAACAGAGGCACAACTATGTGGTCCAAATGATTCATTGGAACTTATGCCTCAAGCACCACCTGCCAGCAGCAAAGAACTGGTGGGATCACAAACCTGCAAAAGTATTGGAAAATGAGCACGGAAAGAAACTGCGGGACTTCCGAATCCAGACTGACAAAGTTCTGGAATACAACACACCAGACCTCACAGTTGTGGAAAAGAAAAAGGTTTGGATCATTGATGTCGCCATCCCAGGTGACAGTCGCATTGACAAAAAACAACAGGAAAAACTCAGCCGCTATCAGGACCTCAAGATTGAACTTCAAAGACTCTGGCAGAAACCAGTGCAGGTGGTCCCGGTGGTGATGGGCACATTGGGTGCCATGCTGGCATTTGGAAACAATAGACATTGACAAAATTATGATCTGCCAATTGCAAAAGGCCACCCTACTGGGATCTGCACGCATCATCCGAAAATGCATCACACAGTCCTAGACAATTGGGAAGTGTTTGACTTGTGATTTTGTGATACGAAATCCAGCATATCTATCTTGTTTGCTGTGTCATAAAATAATAATGATAATAGAATTATACAGTAGACTCTCAGTTAATTGGAACTCAAGCAACCAGAATTCCCAAGGAATTGATAAAAAAATCAAATAAATAATGCTTTAAATAAAAACATTTGTTAATAAAGCAGTAAAACTGTGTTACCTTAAGTTAGGTTTGCCTTTATTTACGTTTAAATACTGTATTTCAATATTAATATTAAGTCAATATAGAGTTTATAGTATGGTAGAGTATGGAGCCTGGTGTTAGTTAGGACTATTTCAATAGTAACTCTTGAGCAACCAGAAATTATGTTTATTAATATCCGTCAATCTCCATAGGTTAACTGAGAGCTTACTGTATTCATATTGTAGTTTTGGGTATTTTAATGATAAGTTCTTTTTAAATCTTTTAAAGTGCCTAATTCTACAGGACTGAAAAGCACACAAACATAGAAAAAAATTAATATTTTAATAATAAAAATTAAAATAATAAAATAAAATGTCTGTTTTCAAATCAGGGGTCATGGGAATGCAGATTCAGTAATTAGAAGCCCAACCAGGGCTAGTGCTGTGCACCTATATAATGACATAGTTCCTCCTACAAATGCAAGAGAACTGCTTCTGTGCATGTATGATGCCAGATAAACAGAACCTCAATATCTCTAATGTGTATGGCATCCTTCAACAAATAGCAAACCTTTTGGTGGGGCTGCTAAAACAGAACATATAACCTGTTAATATTTCTATGTATAATTCCAGCCTATTTTCTGTCTTTCATTGGTTGTCCCAGTAAGTACAGTATATGTGAATGTATTCTGTGTATTTGTTTGGGTGTTTGTGTTCCAACTGCATTAAAAGTATTAAAGATGCACTTTGTATACAGCTCTCTGTACAAAACAAAAGCTTTGCATACAGATTTCAGACAGTAGCCTAGAAAGGGCATCAGGATATTACTATGCAAATGAGCCTCCCAACCCTGTTTAGACTGTACCTTGGAAAAGTAAACAAGTGAGTTGTCATGGCAACCAGAAAGAAATCTGCATCCTACAATTTCAATTGTAAACACATAAACAGGGATATTGAATCATTCTGATATGCAAGTTGTTCAGCTTAATTTGATTGTTACTGTATAATGAACTTCAATTAAGTAATTAACTCAGCTTAAAATATTATAATGCTGACATTACATATGCCATACCCCCATGCTTGAGCCAGTTATTGCTATTATTACTATATGAAAGAATTTTAATTGCACAGTATTTTTTGAATCACTTGACTGGTAGAATGTCTTACAATCTTTGAACTGTTTCATCCTTTTAGGAACTTGAAGATGTTTAGGTTGTTGTGAATTTTCCAGGCTGTGTGGCCATGTTTTGACATTTCACCCACATCTATGGCAGGCATCCTCAGAGGTTGTGAGGTATATTGGAAACTAAGCAAGGGAAGTTTATATATCTGTGGAAGGTCTAGGATGGGAGAAAGAACTCTTGTCTGTTGGAAGCATGTGTGAATGTTGCAATTAATCACATTGTATAGCATTGATTAGCCTTTCATGGATAGATACCTACAGAAAAACTCCAACCACCAACCAAGTCAAAAAGAAGCATAATTAAAGCCCCAGCAGACCGTGCAAAAATAAATAAATCTGTGAACCCCACCTCCTCCAAGGGGACCTGAACCAACTAAACTGGGCTCTACAGGCTAATGGAGACTCCACCACAGACATCAGAAGAGCTGCAAGACCAAGAACATGGGGGTACGTGTGAACATTGCAATTGGCTCACTTGGTTAGTATTGGATAGCGTTGCTGCTTCAAGGCCTGACTTCTTCCTGCCTTGGGGAATCCTTTGTTGGGAAGTGTTAGCTGGCCCTGATTGATTTATCTCTGGAATTCCTGTTTTCCAAGTGTTGTTCTTTATTTGCTGTTCTGATTCTAGAGTTTTTTAAATACGAGTAGCCAGATTTTGTTCATTTTCATGGTTTTCTCCTTTCTGTTGAAATTGTTCACATGCTTGTGGATTTCAATGGCTTCTCTGTGTAGTCTGATATGATAGTTGTTAGACTGGTCCATCATTTCTGTATTCTCAAATAATATACTGTGCCCAGGTTGGTTCATCAGGTGCTCTGCTATGGCTGACTTCTCTGGTTTAATCAGTCTGCAGTGCCTTTGTTTCTTGATTTGTGTCTGGGCAATGCTGCGTTTGATGGTTCCTATGTAGACTTGTCCACAGCTGCATGGGATACAGTAGACTCTTGCAGAGGTGAGAGGATCCCTCTTGTCCTTCACTGAAAATAGCATTTGTTTGATTTTCTTAGTGGCCCTGTAGATAGTTTACCTATGTGGTCAGTGGTTCCTTGATGTATGGTAAGAACACTTTTCCTCTGGGTGGATCTTTGTCTTTACTCTCCTGGCTTGTTCTTGGCCTTACAGCTCTTCTGATGTCTGTGGTGGAGTCTCCATTGGCCTGGAGAGCCCAGTTTAGGTGCTTTAGTTCACTTTGGAGGAGGTGGGGTTCACAGATTATTTTTGCTCGGTCTGCCAGGGCTTTGATTGTGCTTCTTTTTTGACTTGGGTGATAATTGGAGTTTGTGAAAGCCTTCGAGAACACATTGAAAATGTTTTTTTTACTTAATGGAGAAGGATACTTACTAGTTCTTTTGTACTGATCCTGCAGCTGTACATTCAAATCCCATAGGCCCGGGCTGTGGTGCAGGCAGGAGAGCAAGCCAGTGCAATTAACTGCAATGAATCACTCTCACCAGGAGGTCATGAGTTCGAGCCCCGCTCGGAGCCTATGTTTGTTTGTCTTTGTTCTATGTTAAAAGGCATTGAATGTTTGCCTATATGTGTAATGTGATCCGCCCTGAGTCCCCTTCGGAGTGAGAAGGGCGGAATATAAATGCTGTAAATAAAATAATAATAAATAATAAATATGTACTCCACTGAGGTGGACAGGCCTCATTTATATAAAGTTCTCTCAGTTTTGAATTTTCTGTGCCTTGAAGATTAAGACATATATTGTGCACAAACATTTGTGGGCTACATTCCATTTCATCAGAAGGCACACAGCAGCAGCAGCAGCAACAACGGTATATGCTGCCCTGAGATCCTATGGTATATTGTGGGATATGCATATTTTAATAAAAAATAAATTAATTACAGAGAAAAGGTGATCATGTGGTATTGAAAAGAGCCATGTCAGAAGGAAATGAAGTACAGAAGGAGACAATTATGTTATTAAAAGCCTCTTTCATATTACAGGTGGTGATGATGCAAGAATTCTGACACTGATAGCAAATTTACTCTACTTGAATAAATGTGACTTATAAACAAGTCATAACATTCAAGCCATTAGGAATAGTTACTCTGAGGTGTCTTTGTTTTAAAAGAGGAGAATGGTTCAAGGGAAGTTTTTACATGGCTGGAATCACTGGGTTGCTGTGAGTTTTCCGGGCTGTATGGCATGTTCCAGAAGCATTCTCTCCTGACGTTTTGCCCACATGTATGGCAGGCATCCTCAGAGGTTGTGAGGTCTGTTGGAAAATAGGCAAGTGGTTTTACTGATTGCATATCTTGAATTTTTAAATGTTGTTATTCCCTGTCTTGATCTGTGGGGAGAGGCAAGTAAGACATTGTTACTGTCATCATTGTTGCTATTGTTGTTGTGTTTGTTATTGTAGAGTGTCTAGCTTATTTGTTTTTAATGTTTGCATTCCCAGAGGAAGATTTATGTTGATTTATTCTTTTCTGTGCAGACCAACTAAAAAGACGACTGCCTGAAACCCTTGAGAGATACCCTTTGATCGATGATAAATAGGCATGAACAACCAGTGGTTAGGTGTGAGAAAAGCCTGGCCCATGGGCCTAACTTGTCCTGCAGAGATACTCAAGTTGGAGGTCAGTGGAGAAATTTTCTCCCCTAAGTATATCCCCTGGAACCTTCCAGAATTTATATTGTTATCCATAAGGGGAGGAATCATTTGCAGTGTTGTTTTTTTTCTCTGCCTTCTTCATTTTGGCTGGTTGGAGGGGTGGGGAGAGGAAGAGGAGGAAAGAAAATCTCCAGTGTCCAGTTCCGGGCATCACAGTTCAGAATATTGACAGGCTGGAATGTGGCCAGAGGAAATGGTCAACAGATGGTCAACAGTATTCAAATCAAACTCTATAATGTATGGATACATTTATCTTGGAGAAGAACTGTTATTGGATGCCAGGTAGAAGATGGAATGGGCTTGTTTTCTGCCCCTCCAGAGACCAGACCATGACCTGATAGATTCAAATGGCAAGAAACAAGGTATCACCTAAATATGTTTTAAATAAGAACTGTTGACTACTTTGGAAGATGGTGAATTGTCCTTCTTTGGAAGTCTTTAATCAGAAACTGGATGAATGTCTCTCTTAGGAGTGCTTTAGTTGGGCATTTCTGCATGGAAGATAACTGGACTAAGTGGCCCTTGTGGCTTCTATGGTTGTATTAAAAACATACTTTACTAAGGACTTAATTGTATTTGTAATCTTCATATTATCTTACTCATCAAGTGTGTGGAAGAGGATGCAGACATACCAGGTTCATAATCCCATGCTCATGATCTCACAATTTATAATAATAACAACTTTATTTTTATATCCTGCCTCCACCTCCCCGCAGGGACTCGGGGTGGCTAACATGGGGCAAAGCCCAAATATCCACAATAAACAAAACAAAATATATTTACAATAAAATGAACATAATAGGCATATAACATTATATAGATTAAAACAGCTTTTTAACATCAATATCATCATAAATAAAAGAAACAATTCAGCAGGTTAAAATAGTGAAAAGCTGGGCAGTGGTGCAAAAATGCATGGGTTAAAATCTGATAAAATAGATTTAAAGTTACCTTGGCTCTTGATTTTCAACCAGTTTTATTCAAATCACTCTTTCCTCCTTCTCTTCCTCATATCTTCAGAAAAGAGCAGTTTACATCTGGACCACAGAAAAAAGAGTGGAGAGATGAAACAAGATAGCCATAATGTGTGTCCATGTGCATATAAATGCTTCTCTGTGTAAACACATACGTGGCCCCGAACCCTGAATTTTCCTTGCATGCAACCTTGGAGGCAAAAGGGTTGTGTGCTCCAGGAGAAGATGATGCCAAAAGGTAGAAGGGTCCATGACATTTCCCAGCAGAAGGACAATGCATACAGCTCTGATTCTGTGAATCTATGATCAGTTACAGTCCACCATCCATTTCTATGGATTTGGCATTCATGAATTCAACTCTCCATAGCTTGAACATATATGAAAAGTGTTGTCAAAGGCTTTTATGGCTGGAATCTCTGGGATGCTGTGAGTTTTCTGGGCTGAATAATCATGTTCGAGAAGCATTCTCTCCTGATGTTTCACTCACATCTATGGCAGGCATCCTCAGAGGTTGTGAGGTTTGTTTGAAACTAAAATCAGGACAGTAAATAAAGAACAACACTCAAAAGAAGGGGAATTCCAGACAAGAAACAATCAGGGCCAGCTAATCATCTCCCAACAAAGGGTTCCTTGGGCAGGAAACAGCCAAGCTTTGAAGCTGCAAGGCTATTCAATGCTAATCAAGGTGATCAATTGCAATATTCACATTTGACTCAAACAGACAGGAGTTCTTTTTCCCACTCTGGACCTTCCACAGATATATAAACCCTATTTGACTAGTTTCCAACAGACCTCACAACCTTTGAGGATGCCTGCCATAGATGTAGGTGAAACGTCAGGAGAGAATGCTTCTAGAACATGGCCAATCAGCCTGGAAAACTTACAGCAACCCATATTTGAAAAGCATAGCTTTCTTTTGCCATTTTATAGCAGGGACACTACTCATTGTGCATAATGGGAGTTTAACTTCCATGGGTTTTGATACTCACAGGAAACAAATCCCAGTGGATACTAAGGGCCCAGTATGTTTTAAAGAGCCTTTTGTAACTTGGCATTCTCTGGAAGTGCTGGGCTACTATTTCCATAATCTCTATTCCAGGGGTCCCCAAACTAAGGCCCGGGGGCAGGATGTGGCCTTCCAAGGTCATTTACCTGGCCCCCGCCCTCAGTTTTAGACTTAGGTTTGCCCAAAGTCTGAAATGACTTGAAGGCACACAACAACAACAATCCTGATTAACTTGACTATCTCATTGGCCAGAAGCAGGCCCACACTTCCCATTGAAATCCTGAAAGGTTTACAGTAAGTTGGTTACAACTGTTTTTATTTTTAAATATTGTATTGTTCTTTCATTTACTAATATTGTGCTATGGTAATAATATAATATATTGTGTATACATATAATCTTGATAATAATATTATAATGTAATACAATATAATACTTATTTATTTATTCGAGCCCTCAACAATCCGAGGGACTATGACCCGGCCCTCCACTTAAAAAGTTTGAGGACCCCTGCTCTATCCTCTATGCCTATTTCTTTTATCAGTAGCAGAATGCTATTGCTGAGAGGATGCATCATTTCAATCTATGGGGGGAAAGGTTAGAATTATACATTCAAATAACCCCTTTATATTAGGAACAGTAAGGAGAGTATGGAAATGGTAGGTTTATAACCAAAGGTCCTGATGCGTTGACTGCATATTTTCAGGAAGTTTTCCAAATGTTTCCATTTGCAGCCTGAATAGGGTAGAGGGTGGGTGGAGGATCTCTCAGTCTCTCTCTCTCTCTCTCCCTCCCTCCTTCCCTCCCTCCCTCTGTGTGTGTGTGTGTGTGTGTGTGTCCATCATTCCATCTATCTACCTAGCTTTTAGTATAGTTGGCGTTGCTATCTACTGAGGTTTGGTTCCAAGATCCACTATGAATACCAAAACCAGTAGATGCACAGGTTCTTTAATATACAATGGCGTATTAAAATCAACATTTGTTTTTGAAGTTTTTTGAGGAGAATATTTTTAAGCCTTGCACTTTTGAATCCATACATGCAGAATCTATTGATATGAATGCCAACTGTACCAGGCTGCATTCTGAAGCTCTAACATTAAGCCTCTTGATGAAGAATGATGGTGCTCCTCCATACTATGCTTGGCACTAAGGAAAAAAACAATGCTTTTATGCACAAACCCATTCCAGATTTTACCCCAAAATTTGAAGGAGTCATTAGAGGCACTGAACCAATTTGGGAAATAAAGTTCAGCACTTTGGATAGCACCTCTATGGTTTGGACTAAACTAGAAAAATGTTGCCTCAGAGGATGACAGAGTCTCCTTCTCTGGAGTTTTTAAAGCAGAGAATGGATGACCATCTGCTGGGAATGTTTTTATTGTGTGTTCCTGCATGGCATAATGGGGTTGGATTGCATGGCTATTGTGGTCTCTTCCAACTCTATGGTTCTATAGTTATATGACTAGATTCATCGCTTTATGACATAGTGGCCATCAGATGCCACTGTGATAAGTTTTATGTTGACTAAACAATCTTCATATCTAGGAAAAAGGGAATGAGTAGAGGTAGCAGTTCTAGGCGCAGCTTTGCCCCCACTTCCACCTCCAGTTCCATGTAATAATCCAGATAAATCTATGCATAAGTAGTAGTTAATAGCCATTATTAGGCCTATATAATAAACTTAAAGAGGGGAAATATGGGGAATGTCTACGCAAAGAAAGTAAGCTGGAGAGTATACTCATAAAAGAACAGAAATCAGAGAAAGGATTACCAGGAGCAACATATAAATTGATGATAAAACATGATGAATATATTGTAAGAACACTACAAAATAAATGGCAGAAAGAAATCCCTCCCCCGCCCTCCCCCATAAAACAAATAATAGAGAAAATAAGGAAGGGAGTTAAGAAAATTAAAATGGAGAAGTATAAAGAGTTAAAAAGAAAATTTATTTCCAATTATCAAATATGGGAATGAGAATAAGCTCAACTTGCTGACATTGTGGAGAGAATAAAGGTTGGTACGCCCACATGTGGTGGGAATGTCCAAAGATAATAATTTTCTCTGAAAAAATAGTAAAGAAAATAGAGAAACTACTTAAAATACCAATTCAGGTAAATGTGGACTTTTTGTTAATGGGAATACTAGGGAATAATAAGATGAATGTAAAAAATCAAGATTTACTTAGAGCAATGGTTTTAGCAGGAAAGACAAAAATAATATGGGATGGAGAAATGAAAAAAAGTGGAATTTGGAAAATTGGAACAATTACCTGTTTTATCAAATCCGTTATAGCATGTTTAGTTCGAGAGGATGTGCAGAAGGATAAAACAAAAGAAATTAAAGATACATGGTGACTTATATGGAATGGATAAAAAGTGGTGAAGCCAATATAGATATTGTACAAAGATTAAGAAAATTGTGTTCATGGTTAAAGATAAATATTAAGAGGAAAATGTTGTAGGGGTATGGGGGGTAGAGGGGGGGAAAAGAGGAAAAATGTGGAAAGAAGAATAACTTTGTAAAAGAGATGAATAGATAATACAGAAATACTCCATTACTTATGATGTGTGTACGCAATAGCTATTACCTATTCACAGATTGTGTTATTATGCATTTAACAAAAATATTTTTGAGTAGTAGTGAATAGCCTAGACCCCAGACAGCCTCTCAAATGGTAGACATTAATACAGAAAGGATCCTTCCTATACAAGGTAAAAGAAATACTTCAAAATAGATCAGGGTCTGACATATTCAGGATCAAGCAAACAAAGGAAAAGTGGGTTCTAGATTTTGGGAACAGCAACCTTCTTCAAGCCTCCACCAGTAATTTATTTGTATATGATTCTGTTTGCTTACTGTATTGCATAAGTATGTTTTGATATGCAGCTTTCCCTCTACTCTATGTTTCTTGAGGTTGTGGGAGGGGGCTTCAGACCACATAATCAGATCTGGGACTACTCTGAGCTGAGACTCCATTTGTAGACTTCAGACTCCATTGGAGCACAGACTGCATGAGACTCTTAATGAGACTATTAAGAGCAAACTCATGTTGTTGATTGTAAGAAAGATGCCCTGTGTTATTTGCACAGGGAAACTACTTCAAATCCTATCTGTAACTGGATTGACAAATTATGTACCTGTATGTTGAATATATTAAGGTTGTGAGTAAAACAGATATATTATTTTTAATGATGACTATTTTATTTTTGTCTCTTGAGAGCATGATATAGAAACAAGATGTTTTATGGGCATTGAAAAAAAAACCCTTCTGGAATTCTGCTGTTTTTGTGCATTGGCATAATCTCTGTTCCTAACAGATCAGAAACAATTAAGTTATCAGTGTAACAGCTGAAAGCCAAATTGCCTTGCATGGGTACATGTGGATGTATACCACTGAAAAGAAGATTTTACTCAAACGAGTTTTTGACTCTTCTCTGGAAGATTATACTTCTACAAAAGGTTATGATCTTCAAATGGTTGTGAATGCCATTTTTCTCCAAAAGGTTATGGAGAATCTGGTTTTCCAAAAGGTTATGATCTCTAAAAGTTCATGATTTCCCAAAACTAGAAATCAAATCCAATGCAGATCTTAGCACTCTTGCTCTTTTGGACTAGTCTCATCACCAATATTTTTGAGGTTGTTGTAATCAGTGGCAATCCTATAATCCATATTAGCATTATATTTTATTTTGTATTCCTTTAATCATGTCCCATCTTTTCCCCAAAGTTGGGGCTCAGCAGTCCAGTGAATTCACTCTGGATTTTGATCTGAATGTTAAAGGTTTTGAATCATGTCTCCAGAACAGGCCAGCATTGTGGTTGGCTGCTTGAAAGATAAAATAAACCTGGAGCAAACTCAAAATCCCACTGACATGGGAGCTACAAGGCACCACTAATAGCAAATTAGAGAAATAACTTGCCAAATGAAATCAAAGTATGTATGTGAATGCATCTTCAATTGCCTATTTATTTATTGTAACCCAATGAATTTCATAGGGGTTTTTGAGGCAAATGTTACTCAGATAAGTATTTCTTTGCCTGAAATATAGCCTATAACACGTAGTATTCCTTTGTGGTCTCCATGCAACTTTCATAAACTATCCAGGAAGAAGTATTGCAAACAGTACCACTGACTACTACTATTGATTGATTGACCTAAAACCCATCATTCCACATAAGAGTTTGAAATGGCAAGCAATAAGCATAAAAACCCATAAAAATCATGTTATGCATATCTAAAATGGCAAATATCTAGTTAGATTGACATAAAAACACAGTTAAAAGGAAATAGTTTTGAATCTTAGCTCAGTTTAAAGTTCCTTAAACATCCATTCTGGATTGTTAGAATCCCCTATTTTTCCTCCTCATAGTAAAAGGTAAAGGTTTCCCCTGACGTTAAGTCCAGTCATGTCTGACTCTGGGGGTTGATGCTCACATTTCTAAGTTGAAGAGCCAGCATTGTCCATAGACACCTCCAAAGGTCATGTGGCTGGCATGACTGCATGGAGCGCCGTTACCTTCCCACCGGAACGGTACCTATTGATCTACTTACATTTGCATGTTTTCGAACTGCTAGGTTGGCAGAAGCTGGAGCTAACAGAGGGCGCTCACTCCACTCCCCGGATTTGAACCTGCAACCTTTCGGTCTGCAAGTTCAGCAGCTCAGCGCTTGAATACACTGCGCTACTGAGGCTCCTCCTCATAGAAAATGTTTTAAATTGTTCCTCCAACGTCTCACTTTTCAGAAACTCCCATCCATCACAAACTTCTTTCTCTCTTAGTATTCCTGACCAATGGAACCATGCTCCGCTTTCTTAAAGTTTGGGCTGTGTGTCTTTTATTTCCTCTTTCAGTTGTATAACAAACTCTAGTAGAACATGATCACTCCCACCCAAGGGCCCCATCACTTCCACCCTATTTAGTTTGACCACATCATCACTATTGATTAGGATCAGAGCCAAAATACCTGGTCCCCTGTTTCCTCTCCCCGCTTCAGGGCCAGTTTCTGCAAGGCAAATGAGGAATTTGTTGGACCTGATATTCTTGGTAAGATTTGTCTTTCAACAAATATCAGGGTAGTTAAAATCTCCCATGCTCTCACATTTCTCCTTTCTAAATGTGCAGTCATCTGTTCTAGGGAAGACATCATCTAGGTCCTCAGTCTGGCTTGGAGACCTGTAGTAGACCCTCACAATAGCATCCTGGTCATTTCTTTTCCCCTTTATTTTTACCCAGATGCTATCAACATGTGTTTATTCCAGTTGGGGAAAAAACTCATCCACTGCACTAATACCGTAGAGCAAATAGTAACTTCAAAGAACAGGCAGTGAATATTTATTTATGTAATTCAATAGATTCTGTGTTAACCAGAATTCAGGGAACTGGCAAAAATTGAAAAAAAAATACACACTTTAAGTAAAAATAAAATAAAATAATGTTTAATAATACGTAAAATTAGTTTTTAAAATACCGCAAAACTGTGTTATATTAGGTTACGTTTGTCTCTATTTCTCTTAATTAGCTTTTAAATACTGTATTTCAATATTAATATCAAGTCAATATAGAGTTTATCATGTGGTATAAGGTAAAGGTAAAGGATTTCCTCTGATGTTAAGTCCATTCGTGACCGACTCTGGGGGTTGGTGCTCATCTCCATTTCTAAGCCGAAGAGCCGGTGTTGTCCAAAGACACCTCCAAGGTCATGTGGCTGGCATGACTGCATGGAGCGCTGTTACCTTCCCACCAGAGCGGTACCTATTTATCTACTCACATTTGCATGTTTTTGAACTGCTAGGTTGGCAGGAGCTGGGGCTAACAGCGGGCGCTCGTTCCACTCCCGGGATTTGAACCTGGGACCTTTCGGTCTGCAAGTTCAGTAGCTCAGCGCTTGAACACACTGCGCCACCACCAGGGGCCCCATCATGTGGTATAGTATGACTATTTTTAATAGTAATGCCCAAGCGACCAGAAGTTATGTTTATCAATATCTACCAAACCCCATAGGTGCCAGTTAACTGAGAGTCTATTGTACAGTATACCTAAACCCTATTGATTGTAAATTCGGATAGTCCCTGCTGGAGAGTTCCCTGTTGGTTTTTGTATTATGCTGTCCTTCTGTTGTTGTCCTGTGCCTTTGTGACAGATCTTTACCCAGGCTTGCACCAAAACATTAACCCCTAGGAAGGTTCCACTTGTCCTTCCTTTATTCTCCATATTATTCTCATACCGGATGGTGTTAATTGGGCTTTTTAATGCAGACTTGTGGTTGTGTTGTTGTGTGGGTTCTTCCTAACCTGAGTCCAATTCAGGTTTGAAAAACATCCAGAGATAGATTTAAAACAACAACAACAAAAATAATAGATTTATTGAAAAGAGAAAATATATTAACCTCTAATATTGTATTGTTTTAGCTCCCATAAACCATAGGTACTTTCCCTCTTCCTCGAATCCAAAATTCTGCTTCTGTTGCCTGAAAACCCACTCTTTATCAAGTTCAAGCCTTGTTAGTGCCAGTTCAGACCTTGTCTGGATCTTTCAGTTATTGAGATTGTCTTATACATATTTTAGGAGTGTTGTTAGTTGCCTGGGAAGATTTTTCAACTGGGAGCTTATAAGTTATCTATGCATGAATGCACACATGTACACAAGAGTTTGAAAAGTTTTCTTATTTGGGACTGAAACTTACAGAATCGCCAGAAAGAATGGCTATGGGTGGTCTAAGAAAGGAATTTTCCATGTTCAGATACCTGCATCTAATCCATATAGTGTCAGTGGAGCAGTGAATTTTCTCTACACTTAAGTTTAGTAGTTCTCAACCTGACCTTCCTCAGATTCTTATTAATGATTTTGCTTATCATTCAAATTAAAATTTTGTCAAGTAGCATTTACAGTCCTTGAAGTTCGTTTCATACCAAGTCAATGTAAAATGGATCTAAGCCAGCATTTTTGAAAACAAAATGCCCAATTTGGTGGTTGGTCCCAGACTTGCAAGTAAATGTTTAGATTGTCATTGTAAGTGTAAATGCTTTATTTAGCCAAAACCAATTCATAAATGTGCACTGTACAGCCCCCAGTGATGTAATGGTTTAAACTCTTGTGCTGGCAGGGCTGCTGACCTGAAGGTTGGGTTGCTGACCTGAAGGTTGTCGGTTCGAATCTGGGGAGAGCATGGATGAGCTTCCTCTGTCAGCTCCAGCTCCCCATGCGGGGACATGAAAGAAGCCTCCCACAAGGATGGTAAAACATCAAAACATCTGGGCGTCCTCTGGGCAATGTCCTTGCAGACAGCCAATTCTCTCACATCAGAAGCAACTTGCAGTTTCTCAAGTCACTCCTGACACAAAAAAACCAGCAATAAGAAGCCAATGGATTAAGTCCAAAATCTTACCCATTATATCAATTTGTTAATTACCAAATTTGACAATTCCATGATCAAGAATATCAATGTGTACATTGTAATAGATATTCAAACATATAGACAGAACACTTTAACATGATGCTGATGAATATATATAAAAATAACCAGACCTTGTTTGATCATGGAAGCTAAGCAGGCCCAACCCTGGTTAATATTTGGATGGAAGACTGCCAAAGGTGAGCTGGTGCCGTCAGCTATATTTACTGCTGCTCAGTCGCATAGTCGTTTCCGACTCTTCGTGACCTCATGGACCAGTCCATGCCAGAGCTCCCTGTTGACCATCACCACCCCCAGTTCCTTCAAGGTCAAGCCAGTCACTTCAAGGATACCATCCATCCATCTCGCCCTTGGTCGGCCTCTGTTCCTTTTTCCTTCCATTTTCCCCAGCATCGTGATCTTTTCCAAGCTTTCCTGTCTCCTCATGATGTGGCCAGAATACTTCAGCTTTGCCTCTAATATCCTTCCCTCCAGTGAGCAGCCGGGCATTATTTCCTGGAGGATGGACTGGTTGGATCTTCTTGTGGTCCATGGCACTCTCAAGATTTTCCTCCAGCATCACAGTTCAAAAGTGTCTATCTCCCTTCACTCAGCCTTCCTTATGGTCCAGCTCTCGCATCCATAGGTTACTATGGGGAATACCATTGCTTTGACTATGCGGACCTTCGTTGCCAGTGTGATGTTTCTGCTCTTCACTATTTTATCAAGGTTGGCCATTGCTCTCCTCCCAAGAAGTAAACGTCTTCTGATTTCCTGGCTGCAGTCTGCATCTGCAGTGATCTTCATGCCTAGAAATATAAAGGCTGTCACTGCCTCCACGTTTTCTCCTTCTATTTGCCAGTTATCAATAGGTGTAGTTGCCATGATCTTGGGTTTTTTGATGTTTAACCGCAACCCAGCTTTTGCACTTTCTTCTTTCATTTTGGTGATTAGGCTCCTCAGCTCTTCCTCACTTTCGGCCATCAGAGTGGTATCATCTGCATACCTAAGGTTGTTAATGTTTCTTCCAGAAATTTTAACTCCAGCCTTGGATTCGTCAAGCCCCGCATGTCGCATGATGTGTTCTGCGTACAAGTTGAATAGGGAGGGTGAAAGTATGCAGCCCTGCTGTACTCCTTTCCCAATCTTGAACCAGTCTGTTGTTCCGTGGTCTGTTCTTACTGTGGCTACTTGGTCTTTATACAGATTTCTCAGGAGACAGACAAGGTGACTTGGTATCCCCATGCCATCAAGAACACGCCATAGTTTATTATGATCCACACAGTCGAAGGCTTTAGAATAGTCAATAAAGCAGAAGTAGATGTTTTTCTGAAACTCCCTGGCTTCCTCCATTATCCAGCAGATATTGGCAATTTGGTTTCTCGTTCCTCTGCCTTTTCTGAACCCAGCTTGGACATCTGGCAACTCTCTCTCCATGTATTGCTGGAGTCTGCTTTGCAGGATCTTGAGCATTATCTTACTGGCATGAGAAATAAGTGCCACTGTACAGAAGTTTGAGCATTCTTTAGCGTTTCCCTTTTTTGATATGAGGATATAAACTGATTTTTTCCAATCTGATGACCAATCTTGTGTCTTCCATATTTGCTGGCATATGGCATGCATCACCTTGACAGCATCACCTTCCAAGATTTTAAACAACTCAGCTGGGATCCCATTGTCTCCTGCTGCCTTGTTATTAGCAATTCTTCTTAAGGTTCATTCAACCTCACTCTTCATGATGTCTGGTTCTAATTCACTCACCACACCATCAAAGCTATCCTCTATATTATTATCCTTCCTATACAGATCTTCTGTATATTCTCACCACCTTTTCCTGATCTCTTCAGCTTCTGTTAGGTCCCTGCCATCTTTGTTTTTGATCATGCCCATTTTTACCTGAAATTTGCCTCCGATGTTTCTGATTTTCTGGAAGAGGTCTCTCGTCCTTCCTATTCTATTGTCTTCTTCCACTTCCATGCATTGCTTGTTCAAAAATAGTTCTTTGTCTCTTCTGGCTAACCTCTGGAATTGTGTGTTTAGTTGGGCATATCTCCCCCTATCGCTGTTTCCTTTCACCTTCCTTCTTTCTTGGGCTACTTCCAGTGTCTCAGCAGACAACCATCTTGCCTTCTTGATTTTCTTTTTCTTTGGGACATACTTTGTTGCTGCCTCCTGAACAATGTTGTGGACTTCTGTCCATAGTTCTTCTGGGACTCTATTTGTTAAATCTAGTCCCTGAAATCTATTCTTCACCTCCACTGTATATTCACTAGGAATATTTGTGAGGTCATATCTAATTGGTCCTCATTCTCTTCAGTCTGATTCTAAACTTTACAATAAGAAGTTCATGATCTGAACTCGTCAGCTCCAGGTCTTGTTTTCACCGACTGGGTGAATGTCCGCCACCTTTGGCTGCAAAGGATGTATTTAGGGGGAAGGAAATATAACCTTTAGCACTTGGTACTTATTGGCGGTCTTCCATCCAGGTACTAACCAGGGAAAACTCTGCTTAGCTTCTAAGATCAGGCAAGATTGGGTGCCTTTAGGGAAGTTAACCTCCAGTAAAAATTGTTTTTCCTTTTCTAGCAGCTTGTTGAATTTATAGAAAAGGGAGAGGGCAGACAGAGAAACAGGGAGAAAAAGAGAGAGAATGGTTGGTTCATCCCAGGGGTTTGGGTGAGCAAAATGAAGGTCAGGTAAGAATTCTGTCCCCTCTAATTACATTTTCTTTTGGTCCCCAAATTGCTAGTATTGCAGTAGGTGAACATTCAAAATCATTTCCACTTTGCGCTGTTTGCATTCCCTTAATCCATTTCCTTGGAGCACCTCAACTGCATTTCTAAATACTCAGCTGAAGTTTTCAGTTACTGCCATGGTATAAATTGGGGAAGTAAAGAAAAATATCAACAGGGATCAAAACTCTTCAATGGGGAGGATGCCCTCTCATTCTTTCCCCCAGCTACCACATGCCCCTCCCTTCATTATGGCCCATCCACTCTGTTTTAATCCCCTTGCCCTGCTCTAGTGAGAGTGCATCTATGATATAGAATGAATGCAGTTTGGTACCACTTTACCTGCAATGGCACAATGCTATGGAATGGTGGAAGTTGTAGTTTGGCAAAGCACCAGTACAATTTGGTAGAGCAGACTAAAGGCCTTGGAAAACTACAACTCAAAGGATTCCATAGCATTGAGTAATGCCAGTTAAAGTGGTTTCAAACTGTGTTTATTCTATAGTATAGACACACACTGAGTTGCACAATTCTGATGAAAAGCAGTGGAAAACACAGACACTCACACAAAGAACTAGTTTTTCCAACAAAGCCCAGGTAAAAAAACAAAAGAAAGGGGTGGTGTAGACAGAGGCCTCACCCAGGTCCCTGTTGGAAATAGCAACCACAAGCCTCCTAGTTATTTGTTATGTATATAATTGAGATTGCTTACTATATTATATGTATATATTGGTATGCAGTTTTCCCTTTAACTCTATGTTGTCTAAGGTTGTGGGAGGGACCACAGACTATGTGACCAGATCTGGGACTAATTAGACTGAGACTCCATTTCATAAGTCTGTGCAGTTGAGTTTAGTACAGTGGTCAGTATGCATCAGTCAGTACAGTGTGTAGTTGAGTTAAGTATGCTGCAGAAGTCAATCAGTATGCATTAAAAGTTAGTTGAGTACAGTATGTATCAGAAGAGAGTGCTAATCTGTATGCAACAGAGATGCTGAAACAAAATGTTTAAAGAACAGACTGTTTAAGCTCTGAACCAATAAACAATATACCTTTATGCTGAATACATGAGGTTTTGTAAGTAAATCAACTATGTTAACTTTTAGCGAAGACTACTTATTTTTTGGTCTCTTGAGAACATGATTTAAAAGCAATATATTTTAAGAGAAAGATGTTTTTTGGACAAATGAAATACCACTTCCGAAGACCTAATATATATTTTATGCATTGGCATATCTTTGTGCCAAACAGTTAAAAGAGAAAATCAGGAATATCAGTCTAACAATTAAGAAGCCAAAATTGCCTTGCATGAATACTATTGGCTGATTACCACTAAGGAGAAAATTGCCCCTAGGTTTTATTGGCCATGTAGTCAGTCTCCATTGTGTCCTTCCTCTCCCTTTATCTCCTCTAGTGAGGACGCATCTTGCCATTCTCCAGGCAAAATGTAGCTGAATAGATATTTTTGATATTTTTACCTTTTACCATCCTTAGAATATAAGATTTAGAAAGTTAGCTAGCTCCAAGAACTTTCCTATCCAGAATGTATTTCTTATACTTCAAAGAAAGGGGCCGGGCTGTGGCGCAGGCTGTTGAGCAGCTGCAATAAATCACTCTGACCATGAGGTCATGAGTTCGAGGCCAGCCCGGGGCGGGGTGAGCACCCGTCAATTAAAAATAAAAAATAGCCCCTGCTCGTTGCTGACCTGGCAACCCGAAAGATAGTTGCATCTATCAAGTAGGAAATAAGGTACCACTTATAAAAAAAAGTGGGGAGGCAAGTTTAACTAATTTATGACCTGGAATGAGGAAGTGCCGTCAGTGTGGATGATGAAGCAGCTGCTCCCCCCTGTGGCCAGAATCGAACATCCCCTCAGGAGAAGGTTAAATTGCCTCTGCGTCTGTCTGTCTCGGTCTCTGTTTGATGTGTTTATGGGCACTGAGTGTTTGCCCTATGTGTGTATAATGTGATCCGCCCTGAGTCCCCTTCGGGGTGAGAAGGGCGGAATATAAATACTGTAAATAAATAAATAAATAAATACTTTTGATCTCATATTTGAACTCTGCAATCCTGTGCCATCCTCAGGGACAAAAGCATATCCCAGCTCACTACATGTAAGTTTCTGCTGGTTATGAAGTGTGCTTCTAGCACTCTGCTATATTTTAAATGGAATCACCCAAAGAGAGAGTTATTTTGACTCTAACGGCTCAGAGATTCCCAAGACTGTTGAAATTGTTCGCATGGCTGTAGATTTCAATGGCTTCTCTGTGTAGTCTGACATGGTGGTTGTTAGAGTGGTCCAACATTTCTGTATTCTCAAATGATATGCTGTGTCCAGGTTGGTTCATCAAGTGCTCTGCTATGGCTGGCTTCTCTGGTTGAGTTATTCTGCAGTGCCTTTCATGTTCCTTGATTCGTGTCTGGGCACTGCTGCTTTGGTGGTCCCTATGTAGACTTGACCACAGCTGCATGGTATACAGTAGACTCCTACAGAGGTGAGAAGATTCCTCTGGTCCTTTGCTGAACATAGGATTTGTTGGATTTTCTTAGTGGGTCTGTAGATAGTTTGTATGTTGTGTTTCTTCATCAACTTCCCTATGCATTAGTGGTTCCCTTGATGTATGGTAAGAACACTTTTCCTCTGGGTGGATCTTTATATTTACTCTCATGACTTGTTCTTGGCCTTGCAGCTGTTCTGGTGTTTGTGGTGGAGTATCCATTGGCCTATAGAGCACAGTTCTGTAGAGCCCAGTTGCCTTTTTCTGTTTCTGTCATTCTGGGAACAAATTTGCTGGAACCCAAATTTGCTGGAACCCTACAATTCTGGTAACAAGAAAAGTGACAATCAGATATATTTGCAATCCTGAGAGCTTGTTTAAGTGTGCCTTCTATGGTGACCCCGTGAATTTGACAGGGCTTTCTTAGGCAATGAATATCCAAGAGGCAATTTTTCCAGTTCTTTCCTCTGAAGTAGAGCACCTGGGAATATTTGGTCGTCTCCTATCCAAGTAATAACCAAGTATCAACCCACTTAGCATCCGTGTGTCTTTGGGCATTTACTTACTCCCACATAAATGGGTTGCTTGGTTGGGGCAAAAGCCCGGAAAGGGTTGATCCTTTAGCGAGGAGAGAATGTACAGAAGAAAACTGGACAGTTTCAACAGAAAGGAGGAAACCATTAAAATGAACAAATCTGGCTACTAGTATTTTAAAAATATTAGAAAATATTATCATAACCTATTAGGAATATATTCATAACCTGTTAGGATTATGATACCAATATGGTTAGATATTGGTGCAGAGTAACAAAAATACAGAAGTCTAGGAGTTTATGTGAGCAGAGGTGAGAAAAAAAGCAAAATAGCCAGCCTCCCTTTCCTTTTAAAAGAGTCATGCGCATAAAATAAGCATCAGAGACATCAAAAGCAAAATAGTAAAAATATGTCTACTCACAATCTTGTATGATGGTGGTCATACAGGTAAAAACATCTTAGTTCCAAAAAGAATACAGTTCAGGATCTCTTAACAAGAAGTAACATCAGGCATCATGGCTGGATCAAGAAGCAGGAAGAGGCAGGAAGAGAGAGAACAAAAGAAACTCTCCCCTTTTATGCCCCAAATTCTAAAGGTATATGTAACTTCCTGTATGTCTCCAGGAAGTATACTTCCATTTCCCACATCACATGGAAAACCCCTAAAATGATGCCATCAACTTTGGAATGCAATTTTGGCTTCAGGTTACTAAGCAACAAACAAAACTAACTACATAAACCATCCCACATTGAAAATGCATGCATGATTGCTAGATAACCCAACAAAAAACTCTAAAATTGGGACAGTAGATAAAGAACAACACTCTGAAAACAGGGAAATTCCAGACATGAAACAATCAGGGCCAGCTAACACCTCCCAACAAAGGATTCCCCAGGCAGGAAGAAACTAGGCCTTGAAGCTGCAAGGCTTTTTAATGATAATCAAGATGATTAATTGTAACATTCACACTAGCCTCCAACAGGCAAGAGTTTTTCTCCCACCCTGGACCTTATACAGATATATAAACCCCACGGACCTAGTTTCCAACATACACCCTCTGAGGATGCCTACCATAGATGTGGGAGAAACGTCAGGAGAGAATGCTTCTGGAACATGGCTAGACAGCAACCACAGAAAATTCACAGCAACCCAGAAAACTGTAAGGTTCAACACATACATATTTTTCTTTTGGCGTTCTTTCCTCCCTATACCAACTCTTGACTTTCAGTGCTTTACCAAGCAGCCCAGTCCTAACCGGGGTTACTCAAAAGTAAGTCATAGGAGCCTTACTTCCCAGATATACGTGCCCAGGATCGGGTCCTGAGTAATATCATGGAGACTGGGAAGAAGACGGGAGGTGCTGGGAAAAGAAGTGACTTTCCACCCAAAACACTTTCCCTGAAAAGGCAATGCCATTTACGCAAACAGAAAATAGTTGAAAAAGATTTTTTAAAGTGCCCAGTACAAACTGGGTGCCTTCCCAGTAACTTCAGGACCACCATACTGCTT